>NW_021939546.1:7222538-7509371 GCF_001715985.3 Manacus vitellinus | reverse complement strand
AAAAAAAAAAAAAAAAGAGTTAGGAACTAAAGTTTCTCGTAGACCAGAAGGAGGGAGGGAGCCTCTAGCGTTCATACAGGATTGCAGGGCGGGAAGGAAAACAACCAGCCGATCCAAGGCTGGAGGACTCCTGAAAGGTGGGAAGAGTGTGAAGGGCAGAAAACTAGTAACAAATAACTTTAAACATTTTTCTCCTGTCTTTTCTTCCTGCCCTCTAGCTCTGTTCCATGTGCTGAGACAGGGCCTTTTGGAGGGGGCATGGTGTGTGTGGTTCCCACAGGCTCTGGCAGACCCCACCGGGGCAACCCTGGGCTCAGGGCTGAAGGACAGTTTGACTGTGCCACCCCACCAGGTACCTCCACTGAACTGTAGCAGCACCACCTTCACCAAATGAGTGTAATGAGAGAGCTGGGAGTTGGGTGAGGGACTATTATGTTGGTTAATCGTTCCTTTGGTCTAATTAAAAATCACCAAGGAAGTAAGCGAAAGATTTCCCAGGAACCCCAGCTGGCAGGATGGCGATGCTCACAGCTCTGAGCAGGGGGTGCAGGCAGTGGGAAGAGTGGTGCTGTGCAAGGGAACTGCTCAGGACAGTATCTAACCAGTTTTCTTCTTATTTTTTGGTGTTGTATTTGACCTCAACCTTTCATCTGTGTGCAGGCAAGCAACTGGCTGGTGAAATCCTGTGCCGAGGCACAAAGCCTGCTGCATCTCTGGTGTTTCCCTGCTTGCAGAGGCAGGGAGGGCAGGGAGGAAGGTATGACAATGGTCCCCTTCTGCTTTTCATAGAGCTGCAGACTATAACTGGAGTGCTGGAGATTGTGCCTCGGCAAGGGCAGGTTTTCCAGGAATCTGTTTAGACACATACCTGGGCATACCGGGGCCTGGGAGGAAGAAAGCAAAGTGGTTGTTTTTATATTTTACATTTATATGTGCGGTGTAAAAAGAAAGGGAAAACAGAACTTGGACGTTCCTCCAATTCTTTCATTGTGCCTCAGCAACATGCACTCAGGTGCCACCTCACTTTTGAGGAGATAGCTTTCTTTTGCCCGCTATCACCCCATGGCATTGAGCACAAAACCATCAGTTTTGGCCCAAAATGGTGCCCCATGGTGACAGTCACCCACTCAGGGGACCAAGCTGCCTGTGGAGGACACATCTCAAGGTCTTTCTCTCTTTCCCCTAACCACGGCAGAGGTGCGGGTGCCTAATTTAGGCTCAGATGCCTGAAGCGAGTGGAAAGAATCTTCACATGGGAATTCTCCCCCAGCTGAGAGGCCAACCCCGCGCCAGCTGCGGGCACACTGCACATCCCAGCTTGCCTTCACTGTGGGGCCAAGCATCCACCTTTCCCCACACCCTTCGGAGCCTGGCCATGCCAAGAGGAGCCCACAGATTTCAGCAGCTGGCTCCAGCCTCCCCACATCCTCAGATCTGCTGGTTCCCTGGGTTAAATTCCATTTTGTGTTTAAAGGAAGAAAAAAATAAACAAAAATTGAGACTTATCATTGTAGCAGCAAATAAAAAAAGAGGCTTTCTTGTACTTAAAGGGAAATTGAAATTATAGTTTTATATTCGCATTTACAAGACCCCTCAGGCTACTAATGTTTGCATTTTCATAACAAAAAGATTGTACTGTTAATTGATGCAAGCCAGGGCATACAAATAAGTCTAAATCTTGGACAATTTCTTAAGGGAGCAGCAGCCACTACAATTGTCCAGTTCACACTTGACAATGGGTAAGTCAGTAACACCAAAAAGCAGCTTCTGTGCCTTTGTCAATAATATGCAAGAAATTCATTGGTAATAATTATGTATTCACAAATGGAGTTATTGAATGCACTATGCAACAGCTATCCTTCTAGGCCTCAGCTTTTCCTTTGAGTCAGACTTGAAATTCCCACTACGAACTGAGAGTTTTCTATATGTAAATTACATGAACCAACCTAATTTATGTTACTAGTGAATTTTGCCCTGCATTTTTGGAGAAGGTCTGATCTCACAACATTTTTACCACCTTCCCAGCTCAGCTGGACCAAACCTCTGGTGAACAAGGAACACAGCACTGATATAATCTCTGGGAATATTAAACATTGCTGTAACACTTGTTCTTGCCCAGACTGAAACATTAACTGGGATATTTCAGAACCCAACAATATTAAAAGAGGAATTGAGTTTTACTCATTCAATTTTGTCATTTTAAGAGAATCAGCTCTACTCCTGAAATGGGAAAAGGGGTGGTAACTTGTTGTTGCCCCTTGTACCTTTGTATCAGTGGGTCATAACTATGTGGAAACGTGCTTATTACATGTCAATAACTTAAAAATTGACAGAAGCTCTTCCTGATATATCATGACCAATCATCATGATCCAGGCCAAAGGATATCTATCAAAAGAAACCAAAAATAAAAACATCAGTAAAAATGTTACTTTTTTTCTTACTTATCCATAGAAGACTGTATTAAAGTGGGACAAGAAGGTCTCGTTTGGGGAAAGAGGAGCCTGTTGAGAGCTTGTGTTTCCACTCAGTACACACGGTGGGTTTGGGGAGAGAGAAAGGAAGGGTGGAGGCTTCACTTTCTGCTCTGTAGTTCATGGAATTAGTTTATCCCACACATTATTTAATGTAAAATAACTATTTATTGGAGTGGAGAATGAATCTGTACCCAACCCTTATGCTCCCACTTACCCCATTCCCCTCCCCTTGGCCCAACACAACTTTAATTAGTCCCTACAAAGTGTTTCATTAGTCCAGCATTGGTGCTGGGATGCAGAGACAGCCTGGCCAGCAGCACTGCCCTTGGCCAGCACCAACTCCATGCTCCTGGGGCTGCTCCTTGGCCAGGCAGGATGTGGCCCCAGCACTCTGGGCTGCTCTGCTTACAAGTGTAGAGGAGCAAAGAACCATAGAATGCTTTGGATTGGAGGGGACCTTAAAGTTCACCTCATTCCAGCCCCCCGCCATGGGCAGGGGCACCTTCCACTAGACCAGGATGCTCCAAGCCCTGTCCAACCAGGCCTTGAACACTTCCAGGGATGGGGCAGCCACAGTTTCTCGGGGCAACCTGTGCCAGGGCCTCACCACCCTCACAGCGAAGAGCATCTTTCTAATACCTAATCTAAGTCTTAACTCTGTCAGTTTAAGCCATTCCCCACTGCCTTGTCACTCCATGCCCTTGTCAAAAGTCCCAGCCCACCTCTCTTTGAGCCCCTTTAGGTACTGGAAGGGGCTCTAAGGTTTCCCTGGAGCTTTCTCTTTTCCAGGTTGAGTATCTTCTGCTCTTCCTGATGTGCTACAAAACAAATGATGTTGCAGAGCAGTTTGATGTCCAAAGGGTGCATGACTGGATGCTCATTTTGATGCACTGTCCAGTACCAAGCCATGACTTCCCCCTCAGACCTACAGCAAGGTTTTACTTGGGAATCCATTTTGCTTTTCTGTCACAGGGAGAATTTGGCAGCAACTCTTCTGGAGAGGGGACATGCAGCATGGGAGGACCAGGCCCTGCCTATTGTATTTCTTGTAGCTGTTAATGACCATGTCTATAGCAATCCTAAAATAAGAAAGCAAGCTGTGTTCAGTTTGCTGATTGTTATCCGTTATCTGAGATTGTTCCCCACCAAAGGGGGAAACTGGAGCAGAGTTACGTGCTGCACATCAGGTGGCCTAAACTGGAGTCACGAGGCCGAAATACCAAATACCAAAAACTACTTCCGAAAAGTCCAAAGCTGAACCATCACTACCCTGTTCAAGACTATTCTTAGTATCAGCAGCTGCTGCTGCTGAAGAAAACACCCTGAGAGGGGCTATGAGCAGTGGGAGGGAGCTGGGGGCATTGCCAAGCCTCCCCTCAAAGCAGGAGGAGGTTAAGGGCAGGAGAGCTGCCGTGTCCCCTGCCCATGTTCACATACTGGACACCTTCACTGGTGCCAGGTTGTCCTGGTGCAATCAGTGCTGCCCATTAAATGTTTACAAAGGCTGGACTTAGACCTGTTGTTGCAGACCCAGGCAAATAAAAGTGAAATCCAAAGGGGGCCGAGTTCTGCCCTCCCCAGTGCTGCTGTAAAGGATCAAGCCTCATAAACCTTCAAGTCATTAAAAGAAAGTAGCTGATAAATGTCATCCTGATGCAGCATTTGGTGCTGCTTGGGAAATTGGGGATCCAGATTGATGCAGGCCAGGAGGGTCATGCCTCAAGCACGTGCCTCAGTGACCCATGGGGTAGGACATTCTGTGGTCACGGACCTGTTCCTGGCATCCTGAATTACTCAGGGTCAGCCACATTCGATTTGCCAACAACCTTCAAGTTCTGTTTTGAAACTAGTATCTGAACTCCTGCCAAGTTTCACAATCCTGGTGTTTCTCCTTAATTTCATCTAGTTCCCCTAAGTCTTGTAGGCTCCTGACATGATTAGAGGATTCCACTTCACGTTATTACAAAAAGAAAAAAAAAAAAAACACATGAAAACCAGAGAAACTACAAATGACACGATTACAACAAAAAGTTTGAAAACATTACTTCAAAATCTCATCCAAAAGATCAAAACAGAGAAGCTGCAGAAAAGGATGTTGTTTTATTTATTCTGAAGATTTTCTGAAGCCCAAATCCCATGATTCAAAGGAGCCTGATTTATTATTTGGGTATACTGAGGACCGGTAACACCGTGTGCATAGCCCTAGTTGTGCCACCTCTGTTCTCAAAAAAGAGAATAACAGCACCATCTACTGCCCTTCCTCAGCATTTGCTTGGGAACTCCATCAAAGCATCCCAGCAGGTCAGGGTATGGGTGGTTTCCCAATGCCTGGTGATATAGCCCAGTATTGATGGACAAACTGGAGCAAACTCAGACTGCAAAACCCAAAAATCAGCACCTAAATTACAAACGATGTGTGTTAATTATTAAAAATTCCAAGTCTGAATAATACACCTTCCCCCCAACTGGTGGCATTAAAAAAAGGGTTTCAATAGACCAGTATTTTCATATAGTTCCCTCAAATCCTTTCATGTGTTTATTAGTGTAGCCTTAAAGGGCTGTCTGTAGAATTTCCAATTTCTACCGGGCAGGCATTTTCACCGTCAACAACAGTTAATGAAAGAGGTGGTACATCACCCTCATTTCCAACCTGGTAAAATCCGCGTCTGTGCTCCGCGCTGGCAAACTCCCAGGAGTTTGTTTGAAAGTCAAGAATGTGCCACGGTTTAATTACGCTTCTAGGTCAGGATCTAAATGAAAGCCCCGTTATAAACAGCAGTCTCAGAGGAAAGGTCCGCACTCGGGTTTTTAGCCCCGAATTGATTACCAGTTAACTCGGGGTAGTTAACACGTTTGTAATGTCTGGTCCGGACACTTCCCAGCTGTTTGTTGCAGGATACAAACATTTGTGGTTTATAATGTAAACAGGTACACCGACATTTTTTCAGCTTGGACTGATTTCTGGTCGCAAACTATCTCAATAACCTGGCTGAAAATGTTCAGCATCCAAATGAAATGTGAAAGAAAAATTAATATATTTTTCCACATCTAGACTAAGCCATTTTATGGGCCACCCTATAGCTTTTGGCATCACCTTCAAAGTGTGAAGCCCCTGATGATGAACACGGGCACTAATGGGGCAGGTGCATGGTGGCCACTGGCACCATGGGGCAGCAGGAAAAATGATGCTGAACATGGGCTTGTTCCTTCCCAACATAAATGAAGACTCTTTTCTGATGGGATGGTGCTGGAGGGGCCTGGGTGTGTAACTGGGGAAGCAGGGAGAGGCTTTTGAAAGACATTTCGAGCAAAATATATACATGGAGCAAGAGTGGGGCTCATCGAGAGATGAAGCAGCGCAAGAAAAAGTGAAGCCTGTGGCCCCACGTGTGGGGGATCTTCTATCCATCCTGTCCTGCACAACTGTACAACATGACAATGGAAATGCACCAGGGAAGAGCTCCAGCATAACTCCTGCTGCCTCACATGAGCTGTGAGGGCCAGGCCAGGTATTTGTATACAATGCTCAGGTTCCTGGGGTTATCTGCTCCCAAGTCTCTATCTTGATAATTCATTGTCTGTGAGCCTCAAGTATTTAAATGTGTTTGCAAAGGTCAGGCTGGACCCTCCCCAAATATTTGCTCCATCACAAAAATTGGGTTCACTGTAACCTTGGTCATCCATCCATGCTGTGATCCCCCCATGCCATGAAGTGCCAGGGGCTTATAAAGGAGCTGCACAGACCAGCTCTGCCACAGAGGAGCTTTCCTCCATCTCCATTGAAATAGTGAAGGAACTGCTCACAGTAAAACAGGGAGAAAAGAGGTTTTTCAGGGGTAACACTGCAATGCTGTGGCTGAGCAAAGTTGTGCCACATGTTGACAAAATTTAGATGATTACACTGCAGCAACCCCTTTAACAGGAGGGGATGGCAGGACCTCAGTGTCCCCATGGGCTCTGAGTTCTGCACTGAGCTTTTAAGGGCCACAGTACACACAAAAATCTCAGCAGCAGCCTTTCAAGCCTGCTCTTTGCACCCATTTATCTTATCTAGCACTCCACTGAAGTATGGATTTACATAATACACACCCCATATATTAATGTTCCTATTCATCAAGGGGATCTCGACGCTGTTTTCTTTTAAAGTCCTGTTGAAAGTGGTCAAGCTCCTTATAACAAAAGAGGGGTTTATAGCTCTGAAGAGGATTTTCTTCTCCATTTGTATTCTGAAGCCTTTCACAGAGGCTGTTTGCTTCTGTGATAAGAGCCAGGCCCAAAAACTTAGGAGTGGTAGGATCCATGATTTGGACTAGTAGCACATTACAAAACTACAGCACTCAAATTACTGACTCAGCATGAAGCATTTGTTTCACACCCTCTCTCTAGTTAAATTTTTTCCCCAAAATTATCTTGCAACACAGCGTTTTAATAGCCAAAGGGGGGCAAGTCAGGCCCATTCCCATTTGTCACACACATTTCCAGTTAAAAGCCCTTTTTTTTTTTTAACTGCACAACCCTCCCTTCCCACTTCACTTTTCTGTGCCAGTTTAATTATTCTTGGGACACTGGATTTCCAAAGGCTGAAGAAATGTCTGTAAAGAAAGAAACCCACCAAATTAAATGATGTTCAAGTTATGATATTGACCTTAATACAGTTCAAATTACTTACCAGGCCTTGCAGATCACAGCAGCAAACCACTAGAAAGTTCCTCTGTAAAGCCATGCAGATTCCCTGATATATATATATCTTTCCCTTTGTTTTGAAAAGGATTAAGAAATAATTGCTTTTATATGAATGTTTAGGCACCAATTATTCTTCTACCCAAAGGTAGACTAAGAAAAATGAGAAGTACATTCCCCATTTTATATCAAATAGTGATAATGGTCAGATCTTGGAACAAATTTTTGGGTATTGGGTTAGTGGCTGATCTTCCTAGCTTCATATCTTGCCTTTGTAGAAGACATGATGTAGTTGAACACAAACTATCGCGCTCAGTACAGGAGAGGATGAAGATAACTGGCTTCAGCTACCCAGAGACTCAGACTATGGTATTAATGGTCTCTTCTGATTTTCAAAATCTGCAAATTTGCTCTGAATCAGGGATTGTGAAACAGCAAGGAGTAAATCCCTTTAAAATTGCCAGTAAATGTCAGGAAATACACTTTAAACACATAAAGACACAGGTTCACTGACAGTTGTTGCACAATAGCTCACAAATAGCTCATGTGCTCCATCATGGACACCTTATCTCTTTTATCCAGTATTGCTAACATCAAACACTGAATGTCAAAATCCTCCTGTTTCCAAACCACAAGACTATTTTGAAACAGTGGAATCCAAAAATTAAAGAAAAAGACCCCACCCCAAAGTGATGCATTCTTTTACTTGTCCTCAGATACCCACCTTTCCCTGGCCATGCACCCACTTTTACAGCCCTGTTTGCAATCTTTAGCAAAGCCTTGTACCACCAGCTGCTGGGAAAGTGGAGTAAAACACCAATTGTGAGGTGACTTTTGGGCTAACAAACCCAATGCCAAAAGCACAAATCACACAAGTCTGACAAGGCAGCATTTCAGTTTGGTTTTGTTTTCATTTTATTTTCAGAGACTGCCAGCCTGGGTAGCTCTGTGTGCTTGTGTCCCTATGGGCAACAAGTACCTGATAGGCAGCCAAAAAAATACTAGTATGGCATGACATGCATTAAGGAACCAAGTCCTGATGTTAGTCTTTCCTACTGGACTTTGATGCAAAGCTCCTATTAATGGTTCTCAAAGAGAAAACATGATCATTTCACAGAATCCCAGAATGGTTTTGGTTGGAAAACACCTTAAAGAACATCTCGGTTCAAAACCCCTGCCATGGGCAGGGACACCATCCACTATCCCAGTGGAAGTGGATAGTGGCTCCAAGCCCCATCCAACCTAGCCTTGAACACTTCTAGACAATCTGTGCCAGTGCCTCACCACCCTCACAGGGAAGAATTTCTTCCTAATATCCCAACTAACCCTGCCCTCTGTCAGTTTGAAGTCATTGTCCCTTGTCTTTTCACTCCATGCTCTTGTCCGAAATCCCTCTCCAGCTCTCTTGGAACCCCTTTAGGCACTGGAAGGAACTCTAAGGTCTCTCTGGAGCCTTCTTTTCTCCAGGTTGAACACCCTCAGTTCTCTCAGCCTGTCTCCACAGCAGAGGTGCTCCAGCCCTCTGATCATTTTTGTGGCCTCTGGACTCAATTCAGTAGCTCCATGTCCTTCTTATAATGAGGACCCCAGACCTGTACACAGTATTCCAGGTGGGTTTTCCTATGTGTTGACACATTCTTGTTCTTCTTTTCCATACTCAGACAGCACCTTGCTGTCACAAGCTGAGAACCTGTTCTCTATATCACACACCCCACCCGAAGCCAAGAGATAGAACACACTAAACAGAAAAAGTGAAGTGCAAATAAATGCAGTACTTAAACTCACATGAAAAATAGTTGCATAAAGGGGAATCTTGCTTCCTAAAATAGCTTGGCACCAGGCTGTAACATGAGACCAGTTTGCTGATGCCAGATGAGGAGACTGAGCACAACATGACCGCCTGCCCTTACAAGAACTCAGCCTGGACAACACAGAGGTCTCTCTGCTGCGGCTTAAAACCTTTGATTTTAAAAGAAAGCAATAAACAGTACCTTGCTTCAAAAGTTTCACGATCCATAGAAATTAAACTTGACCAGTTCAAAAGGCTATTATTATTAATGTGCCTTCTTGTGCAGATATGATCTCAAGAAAAACACACATGTAGGACTAATAATAACAAATAATAAAGTTATTCATACAGCTGCTGCTTACATGATGGCAATTTCTCCATAATTGCAGGTAGAAGAAATGGGCACACAAACAGCACTCTGTAGTACCTCTGCCTACTGAGGGCTTGGGTTGAAGCTATTTCTTGTAGGTACATATACTTTTGGGAAGAAAAGTATTTCAAACTCCAGCTGAACCCCGATAAGGCTCTCCTGCATCCCTGCCTGGAGCTGTATTCGCACCAGAAAAACACAAGGAAAAGAAAAATAAAAAGCATGAGCACAAAGGTGTTTCAGAGGGAAAGTGGTTTCTGGGTGGTGATGAGCCCCAACCCCTTTTGGTGCCTGACCTCCAAGTGAAACAAGAGTCGAACCCCAGTAGCTCCTTTCCTGCCTGTCACGTGAATCACAAGATAGATGTACGCCAGGAGTGAATACCTGTGATTGAGCAAGTGGGGAAACCAAGCGCCTGCCCCCGTCATTTCTCCCTTAAAATGCTGCGGGGGTGGCGAGGTGGGGACGGCAGATGCTCTGGCTCCAATAAGGTCAGGGCAGCTCCTTCCATGGGCTGTTTGGGGCACTGCCGGCACGGGCAAGGCAGTGGGGATCTGTGGGTAGCCCCTGCGGGGCCAGGCGGGATACTCAGCCCTGAGAAGCCTTTGTTC
This sequence comes from Manacus vitellinus, assembly GCF_001715985.3. Classification (NCBI taxonomy): domain Eukaryota; kingdom Metazoa; phylum Chordata; class Aves; order Passeriformes; family Pipridae; genus Manacus; species Manacus vitellinus. The sequence continues at coordinate 7,499,446 of NW_021939546.1, read as the reverse complement.
ATCTAGAGAGGGAGTGAAGAGGCTCAGGAGAGACGGCCTTAAAGTCCCCTCCAGGACCTGGACCGCGGCACCCTCCTAACTGGGGACAGGGCAGAGGAAATGATGCTGGTAATTGCACAGTGCTCATTAAATTGTTAAACTCAAGGTCACCTGCAGCATGCAAACAAGGCGGGGAGGGAACGCTGTGCCCCTGCCATGGCTCCTGCACCTCCCGGCAGCCACCCACAGACACTTACTCATTACCTGTCTGTGCCTCGCACCTTCGTGTTCAACTCTGTGCTGTGCGTAGCAGTGCCTCCGAGCCCCTGCTTGGGTGCTGGCCCCCAGCCCCACGTCCCTGAACCATGCGGCCAAGCACAGCTGCCTCTCCTGAGAAGCTGGTTCATGACCACAGTTTATCTGAGAGATGATAAAAGCAAGTAATTTGATACCCAAGCTGGAGGGGTGGGGGGCTAATCCTGCCCTCGTCCCAGCAGGGCACAGACATGACACAGGGAGAGGTGCTGGACACTCCCCCTCCTCATCTCACATCATCAGAAAGACACCTTCAAGGTAAAGAGGAGAAAAAAATCTGCCAGGCAAGACCCGTCTCTTGTGGTGCTTCTGCTTTCTACCCAATCCCATTAATGTCCATTAAAGGACAATTTGGCTTGTTTTAGAAAACAAGGTGGATGAAGCAAAGGTAATTCCTTCATTAGGAAATGTTTTCCATCTCAGAGCAGCTGCATTTCCAGTCACCTGCAGCTGTCCCCAGGCTGTACACCTTAGGTGACACTAAGGGACAGCACATGAACAGACACCAACATACGTAGTGTGCTGTGCATCCAAGAGGCCATGAGGCTGGCAGCATTCAAAGGAAAGAAAGGATATGGGTGAATGCACCCCTGCAGGCTTTAATGCACCTTGATGTGTGAATGATGGCTTTGCTTTTCACCCTGGCAGATTATTTTCCTGTTTTGATGGCCCAGGACTCAGCTGCGATGGTGGAACAGACCTCAGAGCGAGCTGTACACAAACGAGGTACAGGAGATGGAAAGCAGGAGATGGAAAAATTCCACTGCCTTGGCCCTTTGATTTTTTCCCCATCCAGATGGAATGGGGAAATGGGGAATTTTTTGATTCAGCTACAGTTATAATTTCACAGCCCAGGACTGCATTCAGGAGCCCAAATTCCCCCCTTGGATGCCATCTAGTGCTGAGTGCTGAGAGCAGAGGAAGCCTCGTAGGTGCCTGGAGCTGCTGGTAGGAAGGTCACTTCCACTCCTCTTCCAGGGACTACAGTCATTCTTCTGGTTTTAAGCTGCTGGCTCACACCAGATTTTATTTCCCAAGATTCCACTGAAAATCACCTGTGATTTTCTTTGATGAAGCTTCTTCTGACCATTTCTTTCTCTACTCTTTTTTTTTCTGTCCCTGTAATGTAGAATAATTTCAGGGATAAGCAACCACATTGGCAGCACAGAAAGATTCAGGAGTTAGGACAACTTCAGAAGGTAAAATTTGTTGGAGCCATCTAAAATCTGTTTGAGTGGTTTTGTCTCCTGGAAATGAACCACCCAACTGAAGGGTTGGAGTTTGTCCCAGTGCCAGGGTGTGGGGCTGAGGATCTTCAGTCAAACCCCAAGATCCATGCATCCTAAGGAAGAGGGCAGTGTACTTTACCCAAATTCCAGCATTATCATTTTGTCCATTTTGCAGTGCTGCTGGTCAGCACATTTAGACTGGATGTTAGGAAAAACTTCTGCACTGAAAGGGTTCTCAAACACTGGAACAGGCTGTCCAGGACAGTGGTGTAGTAAACCATATCTGTAAGGATTTAAAAACTGTGTAGGTGTGGCACTTGGGGACAGGGTTTAGTGGTGATCTTGGCAGCACTGGGGTAATGGCTGGACTCAGTGATCTCAAAGGTCTTTTCCAACCTAAACAATTCCACGATTCTATGATTTTCCCACATGATTTCTACAGAATGACCACCCCACTGATGAGCAGAGCACGTGCTAGTCCATAAAGTCCTTCCACCACCCAGCCTCAGTCTCCAAAAGCATCATGAGGCTTGCTGAGGCTAAAAACCTTCCTCCTCCTCCACAGCCCCTTCCCAGAGCCCAGGGACACATCCCCCACATGTTCTGGGTGCATCGCAGCCCCACGGCTCCCAAGGACTAGCTCAGGTCTGTCTCGCCAAGCCGAGGTCTCACCTCTGCACTGCAATGCAGACATATCCTCAAGGCATGTCTATTCACCCTGCTCAGGCTGCTCTGCTCCTGCCCGGAGCTGGCAGGGTGCAAGTCAGGTCTGGTTTGGAAGCTGCTGAGTGGCATTAGGGTGCAGAGCCAGCCGAATTTGCCTGGGCACTGTGCCATGCTGGAGGAGCTCCACAGCACAAACTCAGCTTGGGGCAAGAGTGGCAGAGGCTGCGCAGACCTGCTCCTCCCCTGCCTCCTACTCTGGCTCTCGGCTCACAGCTCCCCTTCACCATCGCTTCCCAAGAGCCATGGTACACTCCCACCCACAACTCATCCTGCTTTTCTTTGCCTCTGCTGGCATCTTACCCCTTCCAAAACTGGCATGTCCTTGCTCTTGCTGCATCGTCAGGAGCATTGCATCTCAGTACCCTTGGGGTCCTGCTGGAGTTGTGCTCCCATTTTAGAGGCACTGGGACTGAGCCTGTTTTGGTGGAAGCTAAAATGATTCACTTGCAGGCTTGCTCGTTGTTTTATTAATTCTTTTTTTTTTTCATCTGCAGTTTCAAATGGTGCAATTTTGAGATCAAAGCCCTTCCCCTGCTCTAATGGCTCCGTGTAAGCCCAGCCTTCACACTTACAGGAGGCTCTGCCTCCAGGGGAGATGCAAGAGTCAATCTCAGCCAACGTGAACTAATTCACAGAGAAGAGAAACTGGACTATATTTTGCTCTCACTCATACCAATCCAAAATTAATTGGCTTTAATGTGGGAAGAACATACATAGTCTACTGATCTTAGTCAGATCAGGCCCATCCTTGAAGTGTATTTAAGAACATCCATTGGGTAGTGCTGCCTGTGAAATAAGTGCAATTACCCCTGACCTGCAAGGAGGACTAGCTGGACAGCGTGCTGCATGGAGAAACAGCTGGCAGGACACAAGGCAGGGGGCCTGCTGCATCTCCCACCAGGAGGAGGGGTGTTTGTGTTGGGCTTCCTGAGCAAAACTCAGCTCCAAGTTTTTCCAGAGATGCTGTTTACACTCTAACTGGTTTCTTCAACATACTACTGATAGTCCCATGTGTGTCCTTTCCTCCACTATTCTGCAGGACAGAAAGATTGTAAATGAGGCCCCAAATGGGGCTATGGCTGTCCGAAAACTATGGAATAATTGGGTTGGAAGGGACCTTAAAGACAATCTACTTCCAACTCTCCTGCAATGAACGGGGACACCTTCTACTAGAGCAGGCTGTTCAGAGCCCCATCCAATCTTACCTTGAATGATTCCAGGGATGGGGCATCCATCACCTTTCTGGGAAACTGTGCCTGTGTTTTACTACTCACATCATAAAAAAATTTCTTCCTTATATGCAGTCTAAATTGACCCCCTTTTAGCTTAAAACCACTTGTCCTGTCACAACAGGCCCTGCTAAAATGTCTTTCCCCTTCAATTTTATATGTCCCTAAGAGAGAACAGAGCTCCCACCCAACTGGAGATGCTGGTGGATGTTGCCTGATGTCATTCATGACATCAGGAACACCAGAGTTTGCATCTGGGAGATCTGCTGAAGCTTAACCTAAGGTGAACCTGCAGAGAAGGGTAGTGAGACTTCATATTGGTTTAGACCTGTCATTGTAAAGCTCGGCTTAAATTGATTAGGAGTTGTTTTATGATAAAATGAAGCAAAAGCTGTCAGAAACAGGTGCAGGTCTGCACAGTAATTCAGGCAGGAAAATAACAGGGCAAGGACAGAGCCAACCTCACCAGTTATATCTGAATGTAAATATGGTGTCTACAGGGCATGGTTGAAATCCCCAACCTGAGGGCACAGGAGAAGAGCCTAAGGTTGTTCTAGCTGGATCTACTCTCCAGAATTAGCTCCCCCTTTCAACACAGTTCCCAAGGTAGCCTGGAGACCCTAAGTGATGCCCTCTCTCCCTTGGGTGCTGGCTGAAGCCATATGTCTGTGATGTGTGGCAGCTCATGAATCACTCTGAATCAGGAGCAAACCAGCTACCCCCAGATTTGAAATGAGCCTAATCTTTTTCTCATAGACCTATTCCATCATTCCCCATTTTAAAAAAAACCACCTCACTCCCTTTGTTCTCTCACATGAATCAGCAAGAAGAAGCACCATGCTTCTTCACGGGTTCTCTTTCCTATTAGAAATTGTTAGTGTATTTATTGTGCACAGTGCTTTTGATGTGTGTGTTGCTGATAAAACACAGGCTCTGGTTTACCAAATCAATAAAACCATCCTGTTCACAGCCCTTCTGTGCAAAGTGCTTCTGGATGTTGAATGTTTCCTTATCTAATCTTTCATACTTCAGCATTTCTTCATGTGAAGCATTGATAATTAAAAATGCAGAAGGGCATGATCATGAGGAGAGATTAAAGAACTTGAACAAAATATTTGAAATAATAACATCATTACATTACAGGGAACAATGTCTCCTGTTAACTGACTGCTGTGCAACAGTGCCAAGGGATCCCAAGCTATGGCTCAAAATTCCTCTGCGTTAGGTGACAAAAACTGCTGTAAAAATCACACAAACTCCCTACAGGATGCAAAAGGCAGCCCAGTAGATGTTTACATCTCAAATTTCTCTGACACAGATCTTTAATTTTGTCTTAGTTCTCACTGAATTCCAAAGGTTGATAAAACGCTTCCTGAACCAAGATTTTAGGAGCTCTATTCTTTGAGCTACTCTGCATTTTATAAAGAGAGATTTGCATCAGATGATACATCAGTTAAAAATAACTGGGAAATATCAAGTAATCATAAGTACATGTCCCACAGGTTTGCATATCTTGAATACTGAAATGACTTTAATTTATGCACTAAGTGATGAGTCCCCCTTTTGCCCTTGGAAATAGCATATGCAATGCCTTCTGTTTTGATAGGGTTTTGTTTTGGAGAGTTGTCTTAATAGACACTGCTCAGTGTTTATGTTAAAGAAGGCAGACCAAAATCCTCTGCTTTGCAGCTGGAGTAGAATGGGTTATGAGGTTAGTTCTCGTGGGCTTTTTTCTTAGCAGTTTGTGCTGTTTTGGCTGAGGTAGAGTTAATTTTCTTCATAGTAGCTAGTATGGGGCTGTGTTATGAATTTGTGCTGAAAACAGTGTTGATAATATAGAGCCTCATCCTTCATAAAAACAGGAAAGCATTTGACTCCAAATGAAGGATAAGCAGCAAGGACTCTGGATGTTCAGCTATGAGTTCCACAAAAACCACAGGCTTTTTTCACTAGGGCTCAAGAAGCACTAGAAGCACTACCTTAAGAGTAAAACTTGCCTCTACTCCACATGGAGACCTAAGAGTATCCTGCAGCATGACCCTGTGTAAAAGGTTGGTTACTGTGGACTGAAGAGAGAGATGGAATTCAAAGCCTATCTGGATATCACAGCTCTTTTGCCAGTCAAAGGAAATGGGTAACTTCATAGGCAGTTCACTATAAAGATCTGGTCATCCAGAGTAATTTCATTGCACAGCTAAGCATGAGATGGATTTGATTTCCACTTCTTCCTTTTAGCCACAGTACAGCATATTCAGCTCACTTAAACCACAGGAGGGGAATCCTTGTACAACAGCACCAATGTGCCTTAAATTCCAAAAATAGGCATTAGCCAATAATCCCATCCACCATTTTCCATCTGTATAGCTCCAATCACTTTAGAAAGGAGAAAAAGTAGCTTTCATCATTTATCTATCATTTATCATTTGGAATACAATTCCTCAATACAATTAACTCTCTTGGTAAAAAAATGCTTCCTAATGTCCAGTGTAAACCTCCCCGGGTGCAGCTTTCAGCTACTCCCACATGTCCTATCACTGGATCCCAGGGAGAAGAGCTCAGCACCTCCTCCACATTCCCTCCTTAGGAAGCTGTAGAGAGCAAAGAGGTCACCCCTCAGCCTCCTTGACTCCAAACTAGACAAGCCCAACATCCTTAGCCATTCCTCCCAGCACATGCCTTCCAGTCCTGTCACTAGCTTTGTTACCTTCCTCTGAATGTATTCAAGGGCCTTTAAAAGGAGAGAGCCAGGCTCAACAAAATAATAATGAAAGAAAAGAGCCAGACTATAAAGAAAACTGAGAAAAAAGACTCACAGCAAATACAGTCAAGTGAACATAGAGCATGAGCTGGAGGTTAGAGAATTGTGATGTAACAATGAGGAATTAATAAATAAAAAAGCCCTCAATATTAGGATGCATGAATTTGTTCAGTTAATCATCTTCTTCTTCTACTTGCCTCAACAAATGTAATGCCTGAAAAAGAATTTGAAACACAGGTAGGGTAAGGAAAAGGCACATCAGAAGAGGTGAAAAGGATCAGAAGCAGCATTTTTTCCTCTATAACCTCTCATATTTTATAGCTCCACCTCATCAGAGTCCATGATCACACATGGTATAACCTTCAGGAGCCGAGTTTGCAGGTTGTCCTACATGACATGCTGTCAATCACTGTATCAATCATTGCTCTTGTTATTTTCCTCATGCTTGTATTCCAAATTAGACTTTCTCAGCAAAGCTGCTGTTCAATCTCAAAGAGGGTTAAATGATTTTCCAGCTGATCCTTGGCCACAGTTTCTTTCCACTCAGCTCAAAATAAGGACCAAATCCAAGCTTGGCTCTGCTTGCAGTATTACTTGATAAGTTCCTTTTGTCTGGAAAAACCTTCAGATTTATCTTCCATTTCTCCCATACAGAGATAACAGCCAAATCATGAGCACCGTCACTGAACATGTGCAACTCAGATGGTTGGGAAATACAGCAGGGCTCCGCTTCCACATGTCAACTTACAAGACCCAAAGTCATCTGTGTTTTCTACTTGTTACAAACCCCAGCCTAGCCCAGATATGTCAGCAAGGGACTTAATGAGACCTCACTTTGTTAGTGATTAAGCTTTGTCACGGTAATTGCTGGGATGCACAGCAATATGTGCATAGGGCTCTCCAGGGAAGCTCATGAGATTCCACCTACATCTGCAGGTCTCCCAGATTTTTCCTCCCAGCCCAGCAAACTTGGCAAAAACATTTTGATTTCTACTTAAGTGGGCTGTGAAAAACTAACATTCTCATCTGAGAGCAGGTCTCCAAAGACCTCTGCAGAGGATGCAAACGCGGCTCCCACGGCCGCGCTATCCCCAAGGCTCACATCCAAGAGGGCATCCTTGAACTGGAACCAGAGCAGAAAGGTTTAAACCAGCATGGCTGACTGACAGAAATGATAAAACCAGATTAGCAGATCTAATCTCCAAGCAGCAAAAGGAACTGATGGGAAGGCCAGCTGTGAAAATTGCTTTCATTTACACAAGGCAAAAGAACGGGCCAAAAATGCTACTGTAGAATGATATCCGGTATCACATGAGTTGGTTAGAAAACATTTGCAGGATTATTACAATATATAATTTCTCAAATTAACCAGTAAATTCCTGATACAACCTGAGAGAGTTGGACAATAGTCCCGGGCACATGATGTGACTCTTGGAGATGGTCCTGTGCAGGGCCAGGAGTTGGACTTGATGATCCTTTTGGGGCCCTTTCAACTCGGCATATTCTGTGTTTCTGTGATCCTGTGATACACTGAAGTCCATGGGAAAAGCTGACTGCTTTCAGCATGCATTGGATAAAAATGGAAAATTATACAAATGCACAAACTTGTAATAGGACACAAGTAAAATGATATCCCTGCTTATAAAAGCAGGCATATCAAGCAGACTGTAAAATTAAATTGATGCACTAACACACAACACAGCCTAAGCAAAATACGATATCCCTAACTGTCTGATACTGCTGCTGCACACATCTAGTGGGCATGATTGGTGTGTTATGAGGTTGTTACTTAGGTACACAAAATATAGCCAAAAGATTGTTATTTCTCATGAAAGAGGTTTTGAGTTGTTTGTTTTTAACACAGATAGTCAAATATAGGTTTATTTTCACAATACGCTGCTGAGTTATTAAAGAAAGCATTGCACAGAGGTTAACTCAGAAGCCTGGGAATCAGGGAAAACACCCTTTATTATGTGTGATTTATGGTTTATCTTCTGATCGGTAAAATACGAGTAACATCCCTTTGGTGAGGCCCTAACTCCTTATGCTTTTTATAGTAAGACACACAGGTTGGAGAGGAAAATGCCTTAGGAGTGCTGCAAGTCAGGATTTGCATGCATTTTAAAGTCTTTTGTATATGGTCAGGTTGCTGTGCTGTGAGGTGTTCCCCCACTTCAGCTGATGGATCATTACTGCCCACGGAAGATGTCTCTCCTTCATATGGAAGCACACTTTGCTCCATCAACACCGGGGTAAGCCTGGACACACAAAATTCCTGCAGAGCAGCGGAGGGACAAGAACTTCTTGGACAATGGCAACTTGTATTAAAGCCTTTAGCAATTATTTCTCATCAAAGCCTCTAGATAATTAAGTCCTCTCTCCAAATGAGCGCGACAGTTCACACACGTTTCCTGTTGCTACCGTGTTAAGCTCGGTGACCCACATACACGATGCTGCCACAGCCTTGGACAAGCCTCTCACTCACAGTCACACTAAAATGCCAGTCATGTAATCACCACCGAGCATCTGTTTTGTGGCAGCCTTGGCATAACCATTACAGACATGGAACTTTTCATCCTCAAAGATGATTGATGTGCAATGGGGGGAATACTCTCTTTTTCCTAGTAGTCAGAAAAAGTCTATATTTCTGAGTGTAGATCATGATGCAAAGGCATTGATGGCCCTTTGCCTAGTTTTCCACCTCTAAGAGGCTCTGCTATTTATCTCTGATCTGGTTGGGATTCAGGCTAATGCAACAGAAGTGAAAAATCTGTACTGCTCTTGCAAATAAACTTGCAAATAAATTGAGCCATCCTGTTGCCATGTCATCCGAATTCATAAGGTGAGATTTGCTCTCAGTTCCACCTCTCCTTGATGTGCACAGGTCTAGGAATATATGAGAGACTATTCAATGAATGTCTGCAACTTACATCCACTCCATCTTCATGCCACTGCAACCAACATACTAGATTCCACTCCCCGGACACATTTTCTTGATTCATGTTCAAAATATGAGTGAGTTTTTATATTTGTCCAGAATTTTTTCCTTGCACCACTGGCTGCCACGTGGCTGGAATACAAATGCACAAAATGTCTGGGAAGGTCCTGATGTGCCTGTGGCCGCACAGGCACCGTGTGAGCCCCTTCCTCCAGGAAAGCAATCCTGCTGTCACTGGTTGTGGATATCAAAAATGATTCTGGCTGCTATCTCAAAAGTATGCTTGGACGTTGAGGGGAGAGGGAGAAAGCATGACTTATGCTGCCAGAAATGGATTTTTAAATATTTTTTTTTATTTTTGCACAGTTAATACAGGGCTGATACAGAAAATCACTAACAACAGCAAACTGTCCAAACTCATCCCCCCTGGAAAAAGCACCCCCTTTCCTCCAGGATCCCCTCGGCATGCAGCTAAATGAGCACATCTCCCTGCCCTTCGCCTGCCTTCCTGACAAATCCCGAGACATCTCCCCCTGCTCACACTCTGCTATGCAAACTGCAAATTCACTGTTCAGCCATCTTCTTAATGTTATTGTGGTTTCCCACATCTCTTACCAAAACTCATTTCCATGATGGAACCTAAAATGCTTTTCTTTAAACCTATAAGATGTTCTTATGCATCAATTGCAGTCTCTATTTTTTTTCCCCAGGAGTTGATTTATTAAAAATACTTAATCTCAACTGGGCCAGTTCCTCAAGAACCCACCCCAATAGCTTCTGAAGAAAGGGCAAGGCTCTATAAAATATCAGAGATAGATTTTCACAGCCACAACAGTGAGGGAAGCATCAAATCTAGGGACATAATCACATCAAGTTCCTGATGATCCTTATAATGTGGAAGATTATTTAAAGTCATACATCTTCCAGATTTTTTTTTTCAATTTCATAATATTTGAAAGAAGCCACTCAAGCCTCTCCAACCAAGATTTCTGATGCAAGAACTCCCCACCGCAGACCAAAAATAGCAGAATTATGAGTGCTAAAAGTGTCTAGCAAGGCTTTTTATTTTAATTCATATTTGAGAAAGGTTTCTAGCAGCTGGAGAAAGTAAGAGCTGTATTCATAAAAACCTTGGCTATTTGCCACACAAATGGTGCTTTTATTGAGCGGGGGGCATTGGGGGGGAATGGGGAATGTGCCTACTCCACATCAGGAATGTGTTTCTCCGATTCATAAATCCTCCTCCTCTCCCCCAGCTGACTAAAGGAAACCTTTCTCAGTTTGCCACTGTGATGAGAGAGGGCGAGAGCGATTCTCCCAGAGTGGCAGCCCCAGAAAGAGGCGCTTCAGTTAAAACAACATGGTTATTAAAAACACACACACAAACAGGACTATGTGTTACAGCCTGGCCGAGGGACGCTCAGACCCGGCACAGACAACAGCGGGGACAAATCTGTCAAGAGTACAGCCAACCCATCATACTAACAGCCTGCCACGAAGTGTAATGTCCTGCCATAAATACATACATTTTTCAGAACAGGTCTGAGAGTTTCCAATCTAAAATGCCCTCTCAGACACAGGCAGGGAGAAGGAATGAGGTACGAGGATGAGGAACTGGAACACAGACTGATTGAGGGCTAAATAAAAAAAATATCATATCTAGATTTGCTTGAAAAATGGTGATTGAAGTTGACATGTTGACACAACTGGAAGTGGGAACTAGAATTCCTGATTTCCCCCAAGTAAAGCTTTGTCCTGAACTGCAGGTACCACAAGGCACTAAAGATGGTCCTAAGATGCAGCTGCTAAGATGCAGAGGAATACTGTCACCATGGGTTGTTCTAGGCTTAGTGACTTCACAGCTCAGCAGTGTTAAAAACGGAGCAGTTTGGGTTAATAAGAGAGGTCTAACTTTTGGCAGATTCCCAGGTGGGGAGCTTAAAAGCAAAAACATAATAAAAGCCACTTAAACATTAGGGCTTGGCAGCAGCCAAGTGGAAGGTTTGGATGGGGATTTTTAGGCTTCAGCTCAGCTACATTTCTCCTACTTTGGGCACTTCAACCCTTAAATTCGTGTAACCCTTGACGGCTTGCCCATCATCACACAGAGGATGAACCCAAATCCTGAGGTCCTTGGTGAGACATGAACCAGGCACTAGACGTGCAGGGGCTGAGCTCGCAGCGTCCCTCCACCCCAGGCAGGAACATCTGCACTCCACAATCCCGTCCAAATAACAGATTCTGGCACTTCAATAAGCCGCACTTCAAGTATTTCTTCATTTCATACCATCTGTGTGTGGTTTAATTTTAGCCCTATTCTTGTCCTGGCCATTGTGGACGTGGGGAACATGCTGTTCTACCCTGTTTGCTGCAATGCTCTGATACAGAGCAGCACTATAGACAGGGCAAGGAAATAGTGGACTGATTCTGCAAGGTCACGGATCTTTAAACAGCATTTCATATCAAGGTCAGAAGGCCAGATCTACTGTACAGGCAGTAGACCAAAGCCTAAACTCTTCCTCAGTCTGTCCCTGCACCCTATTTGCTCACGGGTGTAAACAGAAGGGTGATGATAAACTTCAAACTCCTCCTCACCAGTGAGTGCTTTCCCAGTGAAGCTGGGATTATCCTACAGATTACACCCTAAAAGAAAACACACTTGGCAAACTACTAAAAAAAATGCTATAAGCAGCTCACATGGTCACTGCTTTTGCCTTCATATTGATAGAAGTTATCTTCCAGGAGTTACTGTTGAGCTCCAGGCTACAATGTTTCTCTAGGGGCTGTACTGCCCACAACTTGTAAAGAAAAGGAGGGTAAGACTGCATGAAAATAAAAAAATATCCCCCACCTTTCAATATAGCTCACATTGTGCTTCATATTTGTGGATAAAGCCTAAAGGGTTGATTCCATGACTACACAAAAAGGACTAGTGCATAGAGAATCATAGAATTGTTAAGGCTGGAAAGACGTCTACGATCATAGAGTCCAACCATAACTATCTACTTTAAAAATGACTCCCAAACCCCCAAATAAACCATCACACTAACCATAGAGCATATAAAAAGATAACAGGAATTAATTACTGTTAAATTCTAATGAGTTGAGGAATCTAGTTACTCATTTATGCCCTTAATAAAATCTTACCCCGAAGTCTCATTCTTACGTAGTAATCCACTCAGAAACAATGTCCTTCTTTAGCTGCTGGTAGAGCGTGTATGCACTCAGTGCTTGCATAGGCAAGCAGTCTCTTTTCAGCAGACTCCTCGTTAAATGGATGTTTATCATGTCCATGCTTAAAATGTTCTATTTTCAATGTAAGAAATATCACACTCCTTCACCACTCTGATTCGGGGAGAGTTTTCAGCACACATTCCCACTGGAGCATCACATACAGTTCAGATTTTCACCCAACACCAACAAGAGACCATAACCAACTTCAGATCCACATCTAGTACATTTTTGGAATAATATTGCTTGTTGTTACATTATATTACAGTCACAGGACTGTATTTGAATAACTAATAATTTGAATAATCCCCAGAAAAGTTAATTTCCAACACTGTAGCACAAATGGTTCAACATCTGCTCTTGGACACTACATGGGTTTTGATAAATAACATCACTTACATAATATAAATGGGAATTGCTTAGTTATAAATCTAATGTGCATAAGCTGCCTCTGATGCATGCAGTTTCTCTAACATTCAAAAAAACCCCATTTCACATGTCACAGTTTACCCACTGCTGCATTATCTCATTAACCATCTCCTCCAAAAACAGACTGGGAAAGCAAATCCTACCAAAAATCCACAGATTTAGGGCACTTACAAGGGTAGATAGCGTGCCCCCGAATTTGAGCTTTTGTATTAACAGATGCACAGCATCCCTGACATTTTTTTGGTCACATTGAACTGGAAAAATACAGCATCATAACCTCTTCCCAAATGGGCTGACAGGTTCAGGGTGCTGAGGTGAAGTCCTTTGACAAGTCAGACACAGCTTGAGATGTTCAGCTTCGAGTCCTTCTGCAAGTTCATGCAGGTTCATGAAGCCAGTGCTGCAACAAGCAGCACCCAGGTTTGCCTGGTGCCCTCCCAACCCTTCAGCATCCTGCTGTTTAGCCCTGCATTTCCAAAAAAGCCCCTTACATACTGAGTGAAGAGAGTGCCTACGAGGAGCATTAGCAAAATGTGAGCATGTGGCATAAGCCCTGGCAGGAGCTACAAGGGACCTGTGTTTCTGCCCAGGACTCCGGCATCCCACAAAGGGGTGAAAAAGCATTCCATGTTTTAGCACTCAGACCTAATTTCTACTGTAAATCCAGCCCTGGCAGCACACCAGGGAGAGCTGAGTGCCCCAAGTGAAGGGCCAGGCAATCCAGGGCAGCTTTCCCAGTGCCATCTCATAGTCCCTGTCTGTGAGGAGGGTGGACGTGCAGCCAGCTCAGATGGGGGGGCTGACTCCCGGCTGGCACCGGGGTGTAACAGGGGGCACAAGCAGCAAAGCAAGAGAGAACAAGCCCTGGCAGGATATATTTAACAAGCCCAAACCCCCAAAAAATTGACTGCTAACTCACAGTGCCTGAAAAAACAAGAGACAACCGGCCACAAAGGAACCAAAGGCATGCAAGGATGCCTGCCTCTAAACCAGAGACGTATATCCTGCTGCTCAGACAAGGGATTTCTCAATGAGTAGGGAAAAAAAAAAAAAAAAAAAAAAAAAAAGCTTGGAGATTGCAGACACCCAGCCTCCAGCTGGACTGAACAACACCCAAAATTTAATTTCTATTTTAAATAAGCTGCAACGCTACTATGCAAAGACAGATCATTCAGACATGAACGTAAGCAGAGAGAAGAGATTTCTACCCTGCTTCGCAGTCAAATACCATTTTGTGTGATCTGCACCAAAAATAAATATGCCACTTTGCCAGACACTGGAGTCTCCATCTCCTAGCAACACCCCCCCACCCAGCGTTTTCCACGAGACCCTTCAGCTCCTGCCTGTAAGCACAGCTCCCTTCCCCAGTGTCTGCAAATGAGATATCCGTTATATAAATACATGTACATATATGTATATGTTTAAAAGCCAGAGGGAAATTAAGTAAATATCCTCAAGCCTGAGTCCCAGCACTACTTTCCAGGAGCATCACAGGCTCTGCAGGGCAACTGGGGGTGGAGGGTGCTCACCCACCTGGTGACATGTCTGCTGCCAAGCAAAGAGCTTTCAGTAACTCTCCTGAAAACCTTAAGCCCCCAAAATATATCCTGTAAATTAAAAACCTGATTAATATTAATTTGATGTTTCTAGTGAACAGCTTCTATGTGTATAACAGGCAGTGGAAACACTCACGACAGATCAGTTTGCTCTGGGATTTAGTTACCAACTTTTAGGAAACAAGCAGGATGGCAAAACAGTGCATCTTCATACAGCAGCTCCCGTTAAACATTTTAGTTTAACCATTAAACAAACACCATTCAAGTTCACACCTATTTGTGCGGTGCTTCATTCAGGCAGAGTCAGGGCTTGCCAGGACTGGAAGGGGAGATCAAACAAACCCCATGTGCTTTTGTGAGCAAAGGCAGAGGAGAGCCCAGAGCTTCCAAGGTAAAGACTTGCATGGGCTGACAACTTTGCAGCTGCCTGAAGATGATAGAGATTTCTCAGGCTTCCCAGGAGATAGTATTATTACTATATTATCTAAAGTTTACTGTTCGTAAATACTGTTTCTCTTATGCCTTCACATAATTCATGTCTGTTGTTCTGGTTGAAAAGATATGGTTTTATTACACTACACACGGTTTTATATTACAGCAACCTTCCTGTTCTACCTCCAGCTTCTTATTTTAGTTATTTATGTTATTGGATTTGTTGAATTAAGTTGTCATTTTTTTATTTATGATAGCACAGTTGCATAGTCTTGTTATTATTTTATCAGGTATCTTTTGTTTACACACACTGTTCCAGCTTCCCAAATAGCTGTTTATTACCTTGGAGCATGGATTGCTTTTGTGACTGCCTTCTGCTACTTCATGTAGCTGAATAAGAAACAAAGACCTTCAAATTAACACTATTAAAATGTGGCAGGACTACTTTTCAGATATGCTAGATCAATTTCAGTATTCAACCATGCTACTTATTTGGGATGAGCATGCCTTTTTTTTTTATGTGAACTATTCATGTGATTCAAAGTTTATGTCTTACTTAGGAGAAGAGGGAGAACACCCTGTTTTCATTAGAAAATCTTTTGGACTTCTGGCTGAAAATGTCCATTGAGTGATTGCTTGAAAGAGAAATAGATCTCAGCTTCTGCATAAACAACAGACCCATTTCTCCTATCTGAGCTGAGGAGCAGCTTCTGCTTTGCCTGAGCTCTGCTCTGAAGACACAGAGGTCCCAGGACAGGATTCACTGGGGTTCCATCACTGAGGCAAGAGGCAGCTGAGGACACCAGACTGCACCTTATAGTGAACACACCTGCACCAGCTGCTCACTGTTGTGCATCATGGCAAGGGCTTTCTTTTTTGGGGGGTTGCAGTTGTCTTGTAAATGAGTAAAAACAGAAAGCTTCATCACAGAAAAGATCACTAAATAGGTGTTCCCTTCAGGATAGAATTTTCTTCCAGCAGAAGTATATTTCTAATGAGAAATTCTAGCAAGCAGTACCCCACTTGGAGCAGCTACGTTATTATTTCATACACAACATTACCCTACCAGGCTGTCCTAGGGTTGAAATGCTAAGGAATGTATGACACTATCATTAGGATGAGCCGCTAGCTCATGAGCTGCCAAGATATGAGATGGTTTCAGCTGGCTGCACTGACTGCTCTTGTTATTAATGTTTCCCTCCCCGTGCATCTGTTTTGCTCCTTTGCATTAACACAGCTACTGATCCACAAGAAGGCTCATGAGGCTGCTTTGCCAAGTGAGAACTGCTCATCCACCATCACACCCAATACACTGCCCAGCAGGTGCCATCAGTGGGAAGCACCACCATCACCCCAAATTCAGCTCTTCCCAGTGCTCAGGAATTTACTTACATACAGTGGGTCTCCTCTTCACCCAGCCTGCAGTCTGGAGTGAAGGGGAGCAAGGAGACATCCATAAGTGCCGTCTCCCTTCCTCAGCATGCAGGACCCAGGATATGGCACCAACCAACCAGGCAGGTATTGACACCCACTACCTGCCCCACAATGACCCTTCTCTTCTACGTGACACTTCTTTTCTGGCCCTTCAGCCCACTACCCAATCATTCCAACACAAAACATCCCCCCTCCCTCCCTGCTCCTCCACCTGCCCATGTTTCTCCATTACTATCCGTCCCTCCTACTCACACACCTTGTCACCTAGCCCAAGGTACAGCTGAGCCTCAGAGAGTGCATGCAAGGCCATGCTTCCCACCCCCAGCATCGCTCCTGCGGGAATGTGTTCTTTGCGGCAAAGCCACTCCAAGTACAGTGTCACCAAGAAGAGGGTGGCACAAGGAAGGAGCATCAAAAGTAGGGCTTACCCCAAAGACACTGTCACCCTCTGATGGGTGCATTCCCAAGTAGGTGTGACATCCCTCACAGCCAGGGGATGATGCACCCCAAGGACAGTGTGGCACTCAGGTGGCTGTCACTCCAAGAACGGTGTCACTCTCAGGCATTCCGAGGAGGATACCACCTCCAAGCAGGTGCACCCCAGAGATGGCACACCATAGGGAAGGTTCCACCCAAGCAGAGTGCACTGCAAGCAGGATGTATTCCAAGGGCTGTCACTCTTAGGCAGCTGCACCCCTCCAGACAGGTGTCACTCCAAGGAGACTGCCACCAGCAGCCCTCTGACACGTGCCATCCCAAGCCTAGCACACTGCAAGGAGGGCACACCTAAAGGAGGGTGCACTCCAAGAACTATGTCCCCATCAGGCAGGTGTACCCCCAAGGAGGGTGTAACCTAAGGGTGGTATCACCCCAAGGAGGATGTCTGTCCAGGTAGGTGTGTGGCAGGGAGGGTTTATCCCAAGGACAGTGTCACTCTAGGTGGATGTCACCCCCAGGCTGGCACACTCCAAACTGGGTGCACCCCAAGGAGCATTGAA
Organism: Manacus vitellinus; assembly: GCF_001715985.3. NCBI lineage: Eukaryota > Metazoa > Chordata > Aves > Passeriformes > Pipridae > Manacus > Manacus vitellinus. Next base: position 7,482,192 of record NW_021939546.1, on the reverse strand, counting down.
ATCCTATAGGGTGTACCAGAAGATGGACATGCACCAAGGTTGTCACCTCTGGCTGATGCTGCTGTAGAGAGGTGTCACCCCAGGCACGTGCACAGTACCCCAAGGACCATGTCACCTGAGGAAGGTGACACTTCCCGGCAGATGCTGCTCTAAATGGTAGTCAACCTAGGCGGGTGCGCAGCACAGAGGGTGTACCCCAAGAACAGTGCCACCCTAAAGGGGTGTCACCCGCAGGCAGGTGTGCGGCACGGAGGGTGTACCCCGCGGTACAGTGCCACTCGAGGAGGGTGTCACCCGCAGGCGGATGCCGTCCTAAAGGGCTGTCACCGCCGGCAGGTGCACCCGGAGCCAAGGAGGTCTCCCCATCCCCACTCCCCTTCCCACCTGGCCCGGGCGGCGGCGCGCCCTCCCCGCCCCCGCGCTCCGGGCCGTGCCCGGCGCACCCCGCCCCCGCCGCCGCTCCCGCCGCTCCCGCCCCCGCCCGCCGACCGCGCCGGTCCGCCCTGTGCATTGTGGATCCGGCGGCGGGGGGCGAACATGGCCGAGAAGCAGAAGCACGAGGGCGGGTGAAGATCGGTCACTACCCGTGCTGGGGACACGCTGGGGGTCGGCACCTTCGGCAAAGTCAAGGCTGGAGTACGCGGCCGCGGGCGGGCCCCCGCCGCCCCTCCCGCCCTCTCCCTCTCCCGCGGCCTCCGCGCCCGATCCCCTGCCCTCCCTCCTCTCCCTCCCCTCTCCCTCGCGGCTCCCGCCGCGCCGGCCGCGCAGCATCCCCGGGGGCGGCGGGGGGCGAGCGGCTGGGCGGAGCCTCCGCGGGGGGCACGGGCTGGAGGCGGCCCGCTTCTCGGGGGGGGATGGGGGGTGGTGGGAGATGCAGCCCTTGCCCTCGGTAGCACGGGCTGTGACAGCTGCCGGTGCTGCGAGCACGACCCACCAAAACTTTGCTCCCGCGCTGGGAGGGAGGTGATGGGAAGGCTGGACCGCACACCGGGCACTGCCGGCATCCTGCCCCTCGGACCCGGGGCCGCGATCCTCGGTGCGCCTTCTCTTTCCAGGGGACGGCAGGTGCTTCGGGTGGGCGTGAGGAGCCGGGAGCGAAAGGGGTTTGTGCTGCCGCCGCTCCGAGCATCGCCTCGCGGAGAGAGCGGCGCCCCGGCAGGCTGGGAGCGCCTCCGGCAGCGGGCGGGGATGGAGGGGTCGGGCCGGGCAGGGATGACAGAGTTCGGGTTGTTCAGCCTGGAGAAGAGGAGGCTCCAGGAGACGTTAGAGCACCTTTCAGTGCCTAAAGGGATTGCAAGAAAGCTGGAGAGGGATTTCTGACAGGGTGTGCAGTGACGGGACAAGGGGAAATGGCTTCACATTGACAGAGGGCAGGATTAGATGGGATATTGGGAAGGAATTCTCGACTGTGAAGGCGGTAAGGCACTGGCACAGGTTGCCCAGGGAAGTTGTGGATGCCCCATCCCTGGAGGTGTTCAAGGCCAGATTGGATAAAGCCTTGAGCAACCTGGTCAAGTGGAAGGTGTCCCTGCCCATGGCAGGGAGGTTGGAACAAGGTGATCTTTAAGGTCCCTTCTAACCCAAACCATTCCAGGATGGTAGGATGGAGGGATCATGTTGGGTTGGGGCTCCACACCAGAATTCCTTGGTCAGTCATACCAGAGCAGCCAGCTCACATTCTGAAGGTACCAGTTTTTCTTTATCTGACTGTACGGTTTGTGAATATTCGTATTTCTTTCTCCTGTGAGTTCTGCCATTACATTAAAATTTTATTTTTTAATCAAGATATTAAAAAAAAGAGCAAAACAAAAGAACAACAAAATTCACTGTGTCTAAGCAGTAATGGATAGCTGTCTTTCTCAGTAGGAAATGGGTTTATCTTGAGCTGGGGGAGCAGCTGCCCCACTCAGTGTCCCCTGCCCTGTTGGGATGTGGCTGGGTGAGGGGGTGATGTGCCTGCACTCGGAGACTGGCGTTTTAAAATAAACCAAAACTGACAGCAGAGGAAAGAAGGTGGAGTTAAATCCACCTGTGACCATTAATCAGGGCCCTAAAAATATATTGCTCAGTTTAATCCCAAACCACAAATTTACTGACTAAAGAATTATTGGAATAAATACTTCTAACAGTAAGAACCATTTCAGTCTATACTAGCAGACCTCAAAAAGTGCTCCAAAGGCAGACCAAATTAAGCCCACCAACAAGACTTTTTTTCCTTGACTAGCACAAATACTCCTCACCCCACCTGTGGCCCAACTTTGTTAAAAACTGACAGTTTCCAAAGAAACATTTCAAATAACATAAAAGAGATTTCTTAGCTCAAACTCCTCTATAGATGAGTAGTATCCTTTACATATTTTTTCCTTCATGTTTTGCCTACAACAGACAGGTGAAATTTGTACTTGAGATTGGAAACTGAGATGAAGAAATGAAATCTCCTATTTATACAGAAATCTAACATTTTAATTTAAATGGGTTTTAGAAAAACCTGTATTCACATGAGAAAAGTAAAGAGATTTTTGCTTGATTGATTCAAGTGTTGTGTGTGTTGTGTATAATAATTGCTTTTTCAGAGAGAAGGCAGTGCCATCAGTGACATTTCTTGTTGCTGATGTGTTTTCTTCAAACTCTGCCTTGCACAAGCTTTTGTTTGAGGCACTTTTTTCCTGCCTTACTCCTCAAGGTTAATGAATCATAATTTACTATTTTTAAGGGTTACTGTTATTAAGGAAATAAAAAAAAGGCAATTTTTTTAGGAAGGGTTTAGTGACATTGGTTACTAACCAGAACTTGAATTTATGGCTGGAGCTGAACAGTGACTTTGAGCCATTAGAAACCAGAGATGTGACAGCAAAGGTCCTTGCCCCTGTTGGGATGTTTCTTCTGGCTCAGCACTGTCTGGGTCATCAGGGAACTGATCCTCCTAAAAACTAGCTGAACACTGCAAGAAACTATTTGCTTTAAGCCCATGCAGTTTCTTGATCCCATTTACAGAAAGCCCACACAAGGCATGGAAGGGAGTAAATAGGTTGGCAGATGAGAGCAAGATTTTGGTGATAATACTGACATTTCAGCTGGAAATGGTGATGAGGATACAGCATCTGTTAGAAGAGAGGAACGTGTCAGGAGCTGATGTGGTGAATGGATAGGAGGTCTCATGCCAAGGATCGACATTATTACACAGGATTTTGCCAAGTATAGTTATTTTCCCTGTCCTCCAGGCCAAAGGTAAGATTAATTTGCAGAAATAGAACCGTGAAGAAGATCCTGGACGTTGAGTTTAGCTAAGCATTGAAGGAAGGAGGTGGCATCTCCTCCTCTGAGGGTTGGTAAGAATAGATTAGACAAACTGTGTTTGTCATGAGTACGTTCTACCCTTCTGGTCCCCAGAAGCTCTCCCCTGACCACAGCTGTCACACAATGAGGTTCACAGTGGATGCAGCTTGGAGAGCTTCAGTCAAAATCCGGTGAAGTAACCCAAATATTTTTCCACGTGGTGCCATGCATGACATCCCCGGGGACCCTGGTGGTTTCTCACCCGCACTTATTTGCCACTGAGGTGACCAGTTTGTGGTCCCTCAAGGACTGGCAGTGCTTGGGTTATGTTTATGTTTGTTATGATGACACCTCCGTGGCCTTCAGTTGGGATCAGATCCTGTTTTTCCAGGCACTGTAGCGTTGCTGCTGAAGGACACCTTGTGTCAGAGGGGTGATAAGCTAAAGGAGACTGAGCAGATAAAGGAAAGGGAAAGGAAGGGTGGTATAACATATGAGCAAGTGGCTCTGGGTCAGAATTTATACAGCTTTGCTAAATATATGGTTTGGATGGATTTCATTTTTAACTTTAGGCTGAGATAAGGGCCAGCACAGCTGATAGGAAAGGAGTTTTCTCTCCCCTTCATAAACTTTTACATTCCCCTGAATCATTTGCAAGAGTTAAAAAACATGCTGTAAAGAAACATGCTGTCAAGGGTTTTTAATTGTTATCTATGCTTATGGTACTATAATCACTATTCCTCCTCGTTTTTTCTCTTATGAGACTAAGTAAATGAGAAGAGTCTTCTCTTCAAAACTAATTCTATTATACCTCTCCCCTTTGTAAGAGCATCTGATGCTGAAGTGTTCTTGTCACACAGTCACACGTGTGAGCAGATGGGTAGCAGACAAGGACACTCACACTGTGTCCTGTTTGGTGCTGTATTTTGGAGTTTAGGGTCAGTATTGCCACCTGACCCTTATGGCTGTTTGGTTTTTTTGCCGCTCCTCATCTCAGTGTTGAATCCATCTCCCCTGCTCACTCCAGCAGAGTCCTAGTTGCTAGTTTTAAGCTCTGGTGGAGCTTACCTGAGTCCCTGTCACTAAAAGACAAGACATGCTCAATCCCCTGTCTAATGCTGCTGCTTAGCCCTCCCTCCTCCCACTGGGCTTTTAATCCGAGGAGGGAGTGAGAGGGAGGGAGGGAGGAGGCTTTTTGAACACCAACCAAGGCCACCATTGCCCACCCTTGGGGTGAGAAGACAAACCCAGAGGAGCTGCACAAGCATCCTCTTCCACACCTGTGGGAAATATGGGACCTGCCACTGCTGAGTGATCCTGGGGCCAGATCATCCCACCAGTGTGCTCCAGTGTATGGGGTCAGACAGTGACTTTGTGGGCAGAGAGAAGATTGTCCTTCCTGCCCATGTCAAAATTCTTGCAACTACAGGCTGTAGCTAGAGAGACCTCAAAGGCTTAAAAGTCTCCCACCACATAGGAGGTTGTGTTCTCTCTTTGTCTCTCTCTCTCAGCGTTCAAGGAGGCTTAACAAGTCACTGGGGACAGAAACAATAATATCTCTGTATCTAATGCTTACTGTAAGCAAAAGATGGATTACAAAATAGACTGTTTATTTTTAATTATTAATGTGTTTGTGCTAGCAAACCTTCGTGGAGTTACACATTGTTTGTCACGGATGGAAAGGGGATGAACTGTTTGGCAATAGTATTAAAAACAGTAATTATTCATTCCAGGCATGGGAATTTTTTTTTTCCTCAAGTGTATAATAAAAATTTTTCAAAGCATATGCTGAAATAAGGCCAGAAAGGGTTGTCCTGAAACAAAGGGTGGCAGAAATCAGGGTTTTTGTCCTTGTTCGGCGATAAACCTCTTTGCTTTGCTGTTCCTCAGTTTCCCAACTAATGGCTTAGTGTGTTATAATTCTTTAATGGAGCTGAATTAATCAGGGGCAGCTTGCAAAGTAGCTTTTTTTTGTGCTCCCAGGAAAGAAAGAGCTATAGTTGACCTAATGAAATACTACTGGGAAAAGACTTGATCTCGAAGATGTCGTGCTGAAGTTGTCTTGCACCTTTCTGTCATGCTTCCCCAGCCTCCTCAGTGTAACATATACTGTGCATATACCCTGACAGCCTTGGCAAAGAGAGATCAGTGCCCTTTATAAGACTACTCTTGGCACAACTGGCAGAGAATTGCTTGCAGGGAATGAAGAGGCTGTATCCCAGCCCCCCTGCAAGCCCCTTGGTTTTGTACCCCTTGCACATGTGCTATTGTGCCCACCTTTGCTCCAGCAGAGCCTCCCTGCCATGGGGGCAACCCCAGCACTGCCCTGCTCTCTTCTCCCTAAGGATACACCAGGGAAAATGCCTCCTTGGACTATTTACAGCCCTCTCCTTGCACTGCACAAGAGGAATTATCTGTCTCCTCCAGCCTTCAGCTAATCCCTAAATTGCATCTATACTGCAAAGCTGAGTTTATTTTCATTTCATCTAGTAGTTTTAAGTATTACGAGGAATAAAATGGACATGCAAAGTGGTGCTTTAATTTTCAAGGGCAGTAAAGTGTTTTATTTTTAGGATACTCTTACTGAGGAAAGAATCTCTGGCAGGTCTTATCTGGTCGCTAATAATAGTGACCTGGTGTGCCCTGAGCGGTGCCGATGCTGCCGCCCTGCCCTTCTCACACCATTTGCTTCTGATCAGTTCATTAGAGCCTCCAAAATTACAGGCTTTAATAATGTAATAACAAGGTTTACTCATGCTAATTAACTCCTTGAGCTCTGTGTTATTACTGGAAGGGTAACGTTCATGATTAGAGAGCACAAATATTTACTGTAAGCAGGTTTTCTGCGCAGCCTTGAGGAAACCATCCATATGTCACCATGTTAATATCACATTGGAAAATACTGAGAAGGGGTAGCTCATGGACAAAGAACCTTTTTTAGATATAAACATCCAATTGACAGTTTTCAAGCAGTTTCTGCTCTTAACTTCAATATAAATCTTGCTTCCTAGGGGCTTTTTATTTTTTTGTGTAGTCTGATAACAAATGGATCACATACTGAAGTCATTTCACATTATTAATTACAACTCCCCCAGTGACAGTGGTGCTGCTCCCAGTTTGTGGTTACGGTTTGTCCCTGAACACAGTAGATAAGCATCAGCATCTCAGTGAACTAAGTGCATTTTATAAAACCCCATATTGAAGTTTGCATCTTTCCTAAAAGCAGAATTTGCTCCTGCAGTCCAGCAGCGTTCCTGCAGCTTGTCATCAAACCAGGGAGCACGCTCGAGGAAGTATAAATAGAAATTCATTTTAGTAATGCAAATCCTGCAGTCCTATTTTGGGCAGGGAAAATCCCTATATAATTTTTTTAAAAAGAAGTATGATGGTCTAGTTTTAAGACTGGGTTTATTAGGGATTTAGTCAGTCAGTGTGACAGTGGAGATTCTCTTCTGCCTTTTAAATATATCTGTTTCTGATTAATCTAGCTTTTACATGCTATAAATCCTTGCAAATTAGCTCAGGGTATGACCTCCTCCAGTAACTCACTCTGTTTTATTTACTGCAGTGTTTTTGGCAGATAAGTCCCCTCTATTCTGTATTCTATGACTCCACTGGGAAAACATGGAGTGAAGAGACAAAACACAATTTTAAAATATTTTACGCCCTCGTCTTTTTCTTTTTTCCCTTCAGGAGTGGCTCTTTGCTTATAAATCACAGTGTGCTGAACTGCTGGCATGACTCTTGCTTCACTGTTTAGTGACTTTGCAATGCTCTCTTTCTAATAGTTGGTGAACACCAGCTGACAGGGCACAAAGTAGCAGTAAAAATACTGAACAGACAGAAAATCCGCAGCCTGGATGTGGTTGGGAAGATCAAACGAGAAATTCAAAACCTTAAACTCTTCCGGCACCCTCACATTATCAAACTGTAAGTACCCTTTCAGCTTAGTCCTCTGTCTGCAAAGGCCTCTCGTATGCAGTTGGCTTCATTTCAGGAGATGGCTTAGAGTAGTAAAAAATGTATTTTGTCAAGTTTTTGCATGTTGGAACATGCACTGGCACAGGTTGCCCAGAGAAGCTGTGGCTGCCCCATCCCTGGAAGTGTTCAAGGCCAGGTTGGACAGTGTTTTAAAAACCTGGTCTGGTTGAAAGTGCCCTGCCCATGGCAGGGGGGTTGGAACTAGATGGTCTTTAATGTCCCTTCCAACCCAAACCATTCTATGATTCCATGAATTGCAGCACGGTCAGGCTCACAGAGTGAAGCCTTGGCCTCCAGTCAATAGGATTTATGTTTTAATGGACTGATTATCCAGAGCTTAAAAGAACATTTTTTAAAAATTTATTATTCAGACATGAGTTTTGGAAGTTGCCACTTTGATCAACCTGAGTTTAAGTTGTAAATCAGCACCTGCATTCCAGCTCTGGGATTCCTTCTCAATCCCTAGTTTGTGCAGCCAGTCCACATTAATGAGGCACTTGATAATATCTTTGGCATTTCTATGAAAGAAAGCGGTTGAATGGTAACTCTAAGGATAAGTTGACATTTAGGTCAGCCTTAAAACTGGCATGAGATACAGCAAATACCTGGGACTTAGAGGCAAGGGAAAACAAATTCTCTCTACAGTTAAATAACTAACCATGCAGCAACTGTTGACTTTAGAGTAACTTCACAGTTCCATGGATTTATTGGAGAACAGGTTGGTATTATTTCATGAAAAAACCAGCAAGACTCCTCAGCTGCATATCCAGCATCCTGCAAGTTAAGTCCTGTTCGCACATTCGTCAAAGTATTAAAACCTAAAAATTAAACCCATTTGGCAATTTCAGTACTTCCTCTGGTACACATTGCAATCATGGAATACAGTGATAAAGAAAAGAGGTGAGGAGGAGACTGTGGTACATAAACCTCCTCTTTCAATAACTTTTGAAATGTATATAAAAGAAATACTTGGGCAATTAACAGCAACTTAGATGTCTTCAGAAAAATGAGATTGATGCTATTGATCTTTGTGGAACTATCACATGTTCCCTTGCTGATTTCTGAAAATTGTTTGAAATCTGTTTGTTTCATATTACAACCCAGCTGTAAAAAATCATGAAATTCATTTGCAAAAAAAAAAAAAAAAGCCAACAATAAAACAATGAATCTGAAAGAAAAGAAAGGGAGGTCTCAGCTGGTGCTGCTATGAATTCCTGGGGCTGCATTGACCTCAGCTGATCACTGGCAGTTTATTCCAGCTGGGACACTGAAATGCCCTTGCAGCGCTCAGGGATAATTTTGAATGAAAATGGAGAATAAATTTGCAAGTCAAAGGTGATACTTGGTTTTTTTTTTTCCCCCATTCTAGAATATAGAGGAATTTATATTTGAAAAATAACTTTTTGGAGGTCTGATCTTTGTTTCTGTACCTGTCCAAAAGAGACTCCCTAGAGTTCTTCTTTATCCTTGATATGAGGGAAAGCAGATGTACCCTCTCTCTGCCTTCAGCTAACCAAGCCTTCGTTTCTAAAGCTGTTGATGCACATCTTACCCAAAATGGAAATTTGAAAGTCAGGACAGTCCTAAATATGGTAAGATTACCTAGCAGAGAGTTCAGAGGAGTATTAAAAAGGTTGAAGGGAAATCATAGGTTTTTAAAAGAGGACCTTTCACAGACAAGTGAAAGATTATACTGGAAATAAGAGATGGCTTTTCAGGAGTGGAAAACAATTAGAAAGGTAAGATCCAAATAAATGCTTATTCTAAGCATTGATGTAAAATTAATAATCTGTTTAGAAGCCTTTCCCTGTTCTTAATTATTTTTTTTCTAAATCCACTTGTGTTTTTGAAGGTACCAGGTCATCAGCACACCAACAGACTTCTTCATGGTCATGGAATATGTATCTGGTGGGGAATTATTTGATTACATCTGTAAGCACGGACGTGTAAGTGCCAGTACCATGTCAGCCCAAATACCTATGTGGGAAGGGGATGGTGTTTAGAAGCAAAACTACTGCTAAGGGGAACACAGCTAAGGTTAAGGCCCAAAATAGAAGTTGCTTCACAGCAATCCCGTCTGGAGTGTCTCGTACCCGGCTCGCACTAAAGTTGTGTGTGATTTTTTGCAACGTTGTCTGGTGTATTTCCATACTCAAACCAAAATATCCAAGGTAACATGTTGCTTAGTGAAAATATTTGGAAAACTTGCTTATTTTTGTAATTTTTAGCTGTGGATTGCCTGTCAAAACCCGCATGGTTCAGCAGCAAATTTAAGGCATTAGAGAGGAAGACCACTCAGTGTGTTCTCCGCCCCAGTCATTCATCTGTCCCAGAGCTCCCCTTGGCTCCATGTCAGGTTCTTTGAAGACATTTTAAGGATGTGGCTTATCTGAACAACATTTTCAAATGCCAGTAATCCAACTGAGTATAAATCACCCAAGGTGTAGGTTAAGCCCATGAAATGCGTATTATGGTTATAAAGAAAATCACTGGTGTCTGCTCCATGGACATCCTTGTAGGCAGGGAGCAGTCGCAGGACAAGGAGATAAAAATGGGCTGAAATGGACATCCAGAATAAGGCTTCAGGTGCAGGATCAGCCCATCACACATTTCCTCTCTGTACTAGAAAATCAATACATTTACAGCAGATTGGTTTAGATTAGTGCAGTGGTCGATGGAGCTGACTCTACTGCTTTTGTATGTACAGTTCTGATTTCTCACACATTTTACAAACCCAGATCTTTTCACTTACTAATTTGGATCCTTTCTGAACTTTTCCATTCAGAAACTCAATTTTTCATGAGGGGATTCTTTCAGAATTCATCAGTAAAAATAAACAGTCATTTAAAATATAATTTCCCTAATACAGCTCATACAGCTTCATAGCTTATCTAGCTATATAGCTAACTAAAATTGTCACAACATTCCACCTTCTTGCTTCCAAAGCCATCTGTCCATGAGGAATTGCTCCCAGCAACATCCTCTGTGGTGTTTTGTCCAGTCTGGATCTGCAGGCCATTGTCTAATAGGTGCCACCTTTAAGTTCTTCCTGATAGCTCACCTAAACTGAAGTTTCACGTTTCATCTCTGGGCTGTATGTTTTACAAACACTAACACGCTATAAAATACAAGGGTGAGAAATCTGCTTTATTTGCTGCTTCTGGTCACAGGCACGCTGTGATTTTCTCTCTGCACCCTGGAACGTTTTGGCTCCTTGCTAAGTCAAACCTTCCCCTGCCAGCTCTGCAGGCAGACCAACCTTCAGGGCTGTTTCTCTTTGTGCCCACAGGTTGAAGAGGCAGAAGCTCGACGCCTTTTCCAGCAGATTCTCTCGGCGGTGGATTACTGCCACAGACACATGGTTGTCCACCGAGACCTGAAACCAGAGAACGTGCTGCTGGACGCACACATGAATGCAAAGATAGCTGATTTTGGTATGTGACCCCAGCAGCATTCCAGGAGCGCAGCCAGCCCCGCGGTGCTTGCTGGAGCGTGTCCGTGTAGCACTCCTTACAAAATCCAGAGCCTGCTTCCCTAACCACCACCAGTTGCTCTACCTGAAAAGCCCACAGTTATAAACACTGGCCTTTTTGCAAAGGCAGGGATTACTTATTGTAGGCTGCTTCTGTACTGGCACTCAGAGTGGAGCAGCCAAGTAATTTGTAAATCTTGCTATGTTTTAGTATAATCACCTAACATAAAGATTTAACTAATTTATGTTTAAGACAGACTCTGTGCAGTTAATCCAGGGTGAGCTGGCTGTGTGTGTTTATTTTCATGCATGTTCTCAGTACGTTTGGCCATGTGCTCTTGGCCTCACTTCATTTTACAACGAGCAGTAACAGGAGTCTTTAAGTGGCATTACTGATTGAAATCCATTAAAATACCCAGGCTACCAGCTCTGTCCTGGTGAGTCCTTTCTAGCAGTGATAAATCCTTCTGAAGATTTACTCATTTCACAACTCCACCTAATTCCCTTATAAAGTGACTGCTCTGGGATGAATTATGTCTGTTTTCCTCTGTGTTCTGGTATTTGCAGCTTAGAGAAGCAAAATTAGCCTGGAGTGAATATTCCTTGGTTGGATGGGAAAAAACCAATAATGACAATAATGATGATGATGCAGATAATAATAATAATAATATGCAAACCATCTTGAAGGAGTCTATCTAAATTATGTCAACAGTTCCTCTCCAAATTTCCCCCTCCGCTTGCTATACCTCTCCTCCTCTGTGCACCAGGAGTCCTCTGTACCTGGACCTTCAGGTCAAACATCAGTATGTAATAAACATCTTGTTTTTAGGATTGTCCAACATGATGTCAGATGGCGAATTTCTACGCACCAGCTGTGGTTCCCCAAATTATGCAGCCCCTGAAGTAATCTCTGGCAGGTAGGACATTCCATTTCTAATCAGAGCCTATGTAAGCACATGGACTTCAAATTTGTTCTTGGCACTGAAAACAGGTTTGCAAATTTAGTAAAAGCAGCTGAGTCCTTCCAACCTGTGTTTTATGTTTGGTTGAATATACAGGCAAAGATCTGAAAGTTTTTTTGGTTGTTTTATTTCTCAATAACTGTAATAGCAAACCATGTTTTGCTAAAAGTGTTTACTTTGGAGGGATTATTAATACCAGATGTTGACTGTTTATATTAATTAAAGAGGGTGAAAATTACTCTTTGGATGCAGATACAGAGGTTCCAGATGGTAAGGCTTTTCCAGGCCACCCCCCTCCTCTCCTGCCCACCTGTGATATAAAACACAGTGTTAATGAGGAAAACCATTCACTAACAGAAGAACCAGGAAGATCTTTAATCACTTCCCAGCGCTGTTGAAACTCTTGCGTTGAAAATACTTGTCTTCTGGTTCCTTAAGCTAGGGTTTTGGTCCTGGCAGTAGGTTCAACCATTGGAGCTTTGTTTTGAACTGATGAATTGAATTGACAAACCTCCACTGTGGTTGCATCTCTCAGCGTGCAACATCTGTACAGCACATGGAGTGTTGAATGCACTCCACAAGGTTGAATTGGACATTTACATGTTGATACAGAAATGTTACCTCCTATATTTTATTGTCAGGAATAGAAATTACATAGAATGTACATATTTCCCTAATTCTCTCTGTAATAGCATAGCAAGGATTGCAAATACAGATTTTCAGATTTTCAGTTCTCTGTGTGGTCCTTCAAACTGCCCATCTCATTGTTTGCCCCATATCTTTGAAGTGCCCTTTATATGAGCATTACTTTTCCTAATTCAGTGTTCTTTTTGCCTATAATCGTAGCTTTTAAATACAACATTTTGTTCAGAGTGTGTTTGCTGTGATTATGGTTATTTTATCCCTGTTTACACCACTGCAAGTGTTGGCAGAATATCATAGGAATTAGACTAGCATCCAAAAACCTGTTGTGACTACAGCTTTATGTGTGAAATCAAGTAAATCCTCATTGTCAAGAGGGGGACAAAGCCAGAAACTCTACTGGGATGCCAAAAAATATTAATAGTATTTCCATATCCTTTTAAATAAAGGCCAGACACGTTTTTCAGTTTGTATAGGAGACAAGGCACACGGCAGATTAGCAAGAAGGATTTAGTCCCTGTGTGCAGAGCCTGATCATTCCATGGGTACAGGCAATACAGCTTAATAACAACAAAAGTAAGAAAGAAAACCAAAACCAAGCCTACATGTTGGACTTTTTCATTGGCTGCAGCTGCATCATTCCTGCATTGGTCCTACTTACAGTGGGATCGGAATCAGGGATGCCCGAGTTTCACACTCCTGGTTGATGTGCCAAGATACCCTCTTCTCAGAGCTATAGCAGCATGTGAGAGCTGCATTTGGGTGGGAAAGGCATGATCCACTCTTCCTGCTTTGCTGGTGGGTGTGTGGGGCAGGGGGGAGCTGAGTCCTGGCTCCTGCTGCCTTTCCTTGTAGTGCACAAAACAGTAGAGCATGACAGCTCAGGTTTCAGAGTCATTAAAGTGCATCTCATTTTGGTTTAAAAGTCCAAAAGACTGTTCATGCAGTGCAGTTATCAGCAAAAGAATCAGGCTTCTGATCTATGGGAATCAGGCATGGAGGCAGGACTGAGGGGGCATCTAGCTGATGATCTGCCTTTCAAAATTACTTTACTGCTGTCCCTGGCTGGGAATGTCTCACCCTTGGACAAGAAGATCTACTGTTTTGAGGGTATTCAGAAAATGGTTGACCAGTGCTTTTACTTGATGGTTTGCTTATGGTTGACCAATGACCAATGCTTTTACTACGCTGTTGTATCTTCAGTAATGCTTTTCAGGAGGAGCAGGTTTCATGAAGAGACTTCTGTATTTCTGTTTCAACTTCTGTATTTTGGTAGGGTTTCACAGCCCAAGGGTAAGCACTGCCTCTCAAAATCTCTGAAAAAGCATTAGTTGTAGCAAAAAGAGATAAGCAAATTGGACAAACAGCAGCAAATCCTGCATATTTGGGGTGTCCCTACTTGGTGATGCCAGGGAGCACATTAGCAGCTTGTCGGAAGCAGGAGCACTTGCATACCAGCACATGAACTTCCACCAAAAATAAACACTCAGAGACAGAGTATATGCTGCTCTTTGATCTGCCTTGCTGAATGAACAGAAATTTCTGTCTGAGCCCTTGGAGCAGAGGAGCAAAGAGCCTGGCAGAGCTCTTAGAAATGTAGGGTTTGGCTTTTTGGAGAGGCAGGGGTGTACGTGGCTGTCCAGAGAAGTGTGGGCAGCCAATGCCAGCTCTGCCATGTCATTTCCCTGAGTAATTTTTGCTTAAGCAGGTTTGGTAGGGGGAAGCCACATGAGCAGCCCCAGGATGTGCTGCAGCTCTGTCCCTGGTGGAGCTGGCAGGGGGTCCCCAGCTCTCTCAGTGGGATCTGCACCCTAACTAAGGAGAGGATGGGAGGTAACAAGTTTCTCCTACCCTTGCCCTCGTGCAGACTGTATGCTGGCCCAGAGGTGGACATCTGGAGCTGTGGTGTTATCCTCTACGCCCTTCTCTGTGGCACTCTGCCTTTTGACGACGAGCATGTCCCCACCCTCTTCAAGAAGATCCGGGGAGGTGTGTTTTACATCCCTGAATACCTCAACCGCTCCGTTGCCACTCTCCTCATGCACATGCTGCAGGTTGACCCCCTCAAGCGAGCAACTATCAAGGACATCAGGTCAGCTCAGGTGGGCTGGGGTGGGCTGGCTGCCTCTGGGGGGCTCCGGAGGCAGGGGATGGTGACTGTCCTGGGGGTCACCTGCTGGCACGTGGACCAGGTGGTTTACAGAAGTAGTCAGCTAATCCAGATGGCTTTTGTTCCAAGTGATTCAAGGAGCAGTCCTGCACTCTTCTGTGATGTTGGAGACTTGGGTGCTGCTGGCAGGCAGGGGGTGATGAACAGAGTGATGAATTTATGTATATTTTATATACATATATATTTCTATATAAAATAGCCTCAAAAATCTCTTAGTATCACTTAGCAAAACCAGCTATAGCGTGGAATAATCCTAAGAACTTAATATCCACCAGCCGTTTTTCATTATTTTATTTCAAGACCGCCTCCTTCTTAGGTAGTTCAGAATAAGAGGGTAATCATTGTACTTACTGTCTATCCAATAAAAAAAGGAGGAGAAGAACAAGAATTACTAACTTAATCTATAAATATTGGGTATAATTTAACGTGTATGCAAATGGTTCATTTTTAAATACAGTATAGTTTTTTTTATCTAGTCAGTGAGCACAATGCATCACTGTGGAAATTCCAGGTAAAGGAAACAGTTGGGTTCTTAAGCAGATATTTTTGTCTGTAGAGATCATTAAAAGTTCATGGCTGCTAGTAGCACTTCAAAATTCTCACAGTCTGAGCCATTTTGGAAACATTTTGTAAAACTTGAGCCTGATATACATTTTATGAAATTTATAGTAATCATTACGTTTAGCTGGTGTGCTAAGCTTAACATAAATGTTTCTACGACTTTCAGGCGTTCTTAGGTTTTTAATGCATTTTCAGTGGATGGCCTTAATTTTACCCTTCAAGTAAAACCATGTGAACTGCCCTTTTTTTATTTCTTAATGCCTTAAAAGTAGAGGATTTAATTGCATGTTAAAGCAGCAGCACATATGGTGAGATTACTGTTGATACATAGAACATACAGACAAGGCACTGCATGGCTTTTAGACACTTAATTCATTGGCTTCACTGTAAATCGGTGGGAAATGGGTACCTGGATAGCTTTGATGCTCTGTATCTCTATCAGACCCATGGGATTCCAAAAGTGTGAGAATCTCAGAAGTGCAGAGGTCGTACTTCAGAGCCCAGTGAGCAGAGTGTCATTGCTGTTCCGGTACTGGGGGGACTGTGCAGGGCTGGGTCGAGCTCTCCAGTCAGCAGCTGAGGATAGGTCTTGGCTAGAGCCAGTGAGGGACTGGTGGCAGTGGTTGCTTCACACAGAGCTCATGGTGGGTCCTCTCTGTATTCCCCAGGGAACATGAGTGGTTTAAGGAGGAGCTGCCCAGTTACTTGTTCCCAGAGGACCCTTCTTACGATGCCACCGTCATCGATGACGACGCGGTTCGGGAAGTGTGTGAGAAGTTTGAGTGCACGGAGTCGGAGGTGATGAACAGCCTGTACAGCGGTGACCCTCAGGACCAGTTGGCAGTGGCTTATCACCTTGTCATCGACAACAGGAGGATCATGAACCAGGCCAGCGAGTTCTACCTTGCCTCCAGCCCCCCCACCGGCTCCTTCATGGACGACAGTGCCATGCACATCCCTCCTGGGGTGAAGCCGCACCCCGAGCGGATGCCGCCGTTGATAGCGGACAGCCCCAAGGCGCGGTGTCCTCTCGATGCCCTCAACACCACAAAGCCAAAACCCCTGACTGTCAAAAAGGCCAAGTGGCACCTGGGAATCCGCAGCCAGAGCAAACCCTATGACATTATGGCTGAGGTGTACCGGGCTATGAAACAGCTGGACTTCGAGTGGAAGGTAGGGAGTGCTGGTGCTCTGTGGTGCTTTTCATCATTTTCTCATGATCTGAATTGCTCAGGGAGGTTTATAAGTGTGGTTACAAGCCTTACCTGTTTCCAAATAAATGCCCCCACCTTGCAATCATCCTGCTATTTCTTGTTAATAGAGACACAGTGAATTAAGGTGCCAACTGTGCTTCAGTGCTTGTGGTGTTTATTTAGGGCGTGAAATAAGAGTTTTCTTTCTGAGTGCTCTAAGCCTTTGGCTGGAAAGATGATTCTGCCTCTTTTAGCTGTGGGTATAAGAGGAGCTGTTCACATTTCTAATTTTAGTGGCTAATTCCTTGCAAGGTCATCTTGAGTGCTTCTGAGGAAAGGAACTCTCATTATTTCTGCCTGGTCCCCTCAGTCTGTGTGCTGAAATGGCACAGCATTCATCTTCCTTAAAGATGCACAGATAAGGGGCGGGGGCCTTGGGGGCAGGATTTGTATCATTGACTGCGTCTTTTCCTCAATGGAGATGGAGTGGTGCTTGTGGACAGATGTGCTTTCGACCCTTACTGCCTCCTCAGTTTGGGGCTCAGCTTCTTGATTTAAGCCCAGATGTTTTAGTTGACAGTACTCACTCTAGATATTTCTCCAGAGCTACACGTTTAGTCATAATCTTTTTCAAAGTTGGAATAATAAACCCCTGAGTTAGCCCTGAATATCTGCTGCTGAGCCTGATTCCCTAAATCTTGGTGCAGCCCCTGAGGTGAGCTCTCCTGACTCGTGGGCCTTTCGCAGCAGCCTTGTGCGAGCATCAGGAGCAAGGTAAGGAGAATTTCAGCCCAGATCTTCATCACCAGAGGAATTGCCCTCCTCGCTTCAGGTCCCAAGCCTTGTACAGTGTGAATGTCACTGTGCTGCTTCTCTGTAGCCTCCTGTCTCCTCCTTATTTTTGATAATATTACATCTTTAAAGCCAAGTAGCTCCCAGAAGCCTGATTTCACTGCACCAGCCAGGAGATGGGCTGTCGCCAGGTCCACCAGCCAGACATTTGTTAGCTGCATGGTTACAGAGAGTGAACAAATCTCCTGTATTTCTGGTACAGCTGCACAAAGTCAGCCCAACGTCTTCATGTGGGCAGTGGAGATTATTTCGTATGAGGAGGTTTCACAATAGTCTTTCCCAGCCTAAGAATAACTTCAGATGTGACTCTTCATCAGAATAGCTTTCCCATCCACGCAGTTGGTTCATAAATATAGTGCAGAGAAAAGATCTCATTGTAAATGAGATGCAGCAGATTGTGAGGTGGGAAGCAGCAAGGGAAAATACACAGCTTGAGGCTGATCCACAAACACTGGATTTAGCTGCGCTGATGGGAGAGGTCGCTCTGCCCAGCTTGCCCTGGTTTCATGGACACTGTCCTTGTACGTGGGTCCACAAGAGGACTTTTTGGCTCATATGGCCATGGCTGGTGGTGAGGGAGGAGCAAACTTCAGTTTGGTGCCTGGCAGATGGGTCACAGCAGCTTTCTCTGCCAAGCAGCTGGTGAATCAGAGCCCTAAAATAATTTTTAAAGATAGGAGGAAATAAGAAATGAAGCCATTTGCTTAATTTTGTCAGCACTGTTCTTCTTAGAAACTGTGTTTTTCCCAGAACGTGTCTTGCTTGTATTTAGAGAAAATAGGGAAAGAAATGTTCTTCTTGCTGTCTTGAATCTTACTCCTGAAAGGAGGTTTCCCATTGCAGGTGGTGAACGCCTACCACCTGAGGGTGCGCCGCAAGAACCCGGTGACGGGCAATTACGTGAAGATGAGCCTGCAGCTCTACCAGGTGGACAACCGCAGCTATCTCCTGGACTTCAAAAGCATCGATGGTAAGTAGGAAATGGTGCTGTGGGAGATGTGAAACACATAGAACGGCAAGGCTGGAAGTTTAAAAACCACTCTCTGCATTTTGAAGTGCTTATGCAGCTGTTTCAAGTCAGCGAAAGCCCTTTTGATCCATTTGTCTCCACTACTGTTAGTAGTCCCTTACCAAACCTGCGATGCAGGTGCCAAATTAATTCCACTTCTTTTTCTTTTTTTTTTTCTTTTTTTTTTGATTTTCCAGACGAAGTGATGGAGCAGAGGTCAGGCTCTTCCACACCACAGCGCTCCTGCTCTGCCGCCGGCTTGCACCGTCCAAGGCTGAGCATTGACGCCGCCGCATCCACCGAGTACCAGTCCCTGATGGGCTCCCTGAGCGGCTCCTTCGTTGGCAGCATCCCCTCGGTGACCCCACGCCTGGGCAGCCACACCATGGACTTCTTCGAGATGTGTGCCAGCCTGATCATGGCCCTGGCTCGCTGATGGGTGCTGGCGAGGCACCAGTCCCTCCGCACACGGTATTGCACTGTGAGGATCTGGTCTGACTTGTCTGTCCCTTGTTTCTTTTGCTTTGTTGTTCCTCTTCTGCTCCCTCACCACTCCACAGCCTGTCTGAGCCAGGCCCAGACCCAAAACATGCTCCCCTCTAACAAGGCACTGAGGAAATTAAGATAACTTCATTTCACTCTTTATGCTTGGTGAAATGTATCCAATACCCCTTTTTTATCCCTAGTGAACCCAATGGGAAATGTTGGCGTAGCTGTAAAGTAGCAAATTATCACTGAGTTTTTGGAAGATGCCTCCCCCCTGGTTCATCCTGAGTTAGTGGAGCCATGGCCAAGCTTCCTGCAATGTAGACCGTGTTCAGGGAGGTCAGAGTTTCTATGTTGCTGTGTAGAGCAGGGGCAAGATGGGCTGGGCCAGGTCAGAGGGATCAACCAGGAGCTACCTGAAATGGAGCTGAGGGATAATGAAGTAGCTATGCAGGTTCACACCAGGGTGTAGCCTCTGGTAACACTTTTCTCCCAAAAGTAGCAGCTACTTAGACGTTTCTGCACTAGTGCAATATGACCTCCTTCCCCTCTTTTTCCCCCTTCTAAAGATAGGGAGGGAAAGTGGGATGTGCAAAGGTCCTGTTGCAAATGTGCCATGGGGAAGTCTCCATGTGTCAAGTCTTTGCAGAGGAGAGTCCCTAAGGTGCTTTGTTTCCTCTGAGAGCTCCGGACAGCACTGACCTGCTCACCACGTTCGGAGCTGAAGGCAGCTTGCCTTTTTTCCAGCTCTTAATCTCCATCCCTATCCAACCTCCTCACTCCCCCCTGCTGCACCACCATCTCCAGGGGCTGAATCCCAAGCAGGGTTCAGGTGAGCCACCAATTGAGGGCAGGATGCCAATCACTCACCCAGAAACCCAGTGCTTTTCCCACACTTCGCCCGAGGGTGGGATCATCACTGCCGGGCGAGAGCCGGCAGCATCGCATGGCTCCAAAGCATTTACCTCTCACCTTTCTGTAGGAAGCCTCTGCCTGCTGTCACCACCCTAAAATCACTGCCAAATCTGCCTTCCCGCCCTCCCCTGCTCACCTCTTCGTGCTGCCAGAGACTTGCTTTTCATGCTGAAGGGCTCTCCTGTCCTGCTGCTGCCCACTGGACTGTGACCTTCACCACTCCGCTGATAAGGCAGGGATATCCAAATCCAGAGTTTTACTGTTTCTTTACTACTGGCTATCTGAGGGATGGGATATTTTTTTTTTTTAAGACAAACTACTGGGATTTTTAAGGTTAAATTCTTGTTATTCAAGGGTAAACCCTAAAGCATGTGTGACTTCTTTGTTTAAAAGAATTATTTTTTATTACACAGGCTTAATCTAATGGGCAGCATTGGCATCTGTTTGGCTTTGCTGTGGTATTTAATTCCATTTACTTGATTGCAAAGTAATTGTCTCATCAGTCAAGGAACAAATGCTTTATGAAAACTTTGCCAAAAAAATCCTGGGTGGAGGGTTTGGTTTTGGTGTTTGTTTGAGGGGGTTTTTTTTATGTTCTGTTTTAAGAAACAAAGCAAAGGACTTTTGCTGGTCCCAGGTATACAGTCATTCAACTTGAAAAAAAATTAATCCATCTTTTTGATAGCTTCTTATGACCCGTTGAGGTTTTTTTCTAGGTTTTTTTGTACAGTTGCACTTTAATTTATACTTTCTGCAAGTTTCTATGAGAAGCAAGGAAGAGAACAACACATTAAACCTTTTTTACTAATCATTTAAGGTAATCAAGACAAATATGGGATATTTTTGCCATCTACTGGCAGTTAAATGGACATTTTCAGCTTGAAGTCCCTTTTTTTTTAAAAAAAACACAGAATTGCCTTACTTTTGTTACAGATTGTGCTTGGATTCTCACTAACGTGACTTAAAGCTCCCTTTTTTCCAGAAGTCGCACAAAATAGAAAGCTTCCCAAAAAAAAAAAATCAGTTTTGCTGTTGAGCTCTTGAACATTAAATCCAACCCAGCAGTGGGTGGATTATAAACCCACAGCAGAACAGTTTTGTTTTTAAAAGAAATACTGGAAATATTTGTAGTTCTCCTAGGTTTTGTAATGAGCCTTTTAGTATATTATGATTATTAAATAAATACTCAGGGGTGGAGGATGGCTTTGGTGCTGTGTCTGGTGGCTGTCAGATGATGTTTCTCCAGTGCTGTGGTGTGAGCAGGTCATACCTGGCAAGGATGGACAATCCAGACTCTGCATGCAAAAAAAAATACCCACCCCAGAGCCAAAGCTGAGCAACACCCAGCCCTTTAACAGCTTTTGGATCACAGAATATTCTGAGTTGGAAGGGACCCACAAGGATCAATGCTGAGACAAGAGCAAACAACCCTAAATGATTTTGGGTGCTGGAGATAAGCCCCTTTGGAAAGGAGCAGGAGAGGGCAGCTGAGCGGCCGTAGGGACAGACATTAATTTCCATCTGGGAAACAGTTATGAGTAAAATGTATTTGGAATGTAAAAGGCTTTTTAAATCTTCACTCCCAACTGAGCATCTTGCCAAATTGCTTGTCCTGGAAACACTTGTAGCTCCCTTGATAAGAGGCTGGTGCGTTAAAATCTGGAGTTCAGAAGCAGGTAGATGTACAGATGTCTTTTTTTTAAACTGACTCTTGTCCTCTGGGATTTTCTACCCAGCAGAACTAATAGTATTAAACAGCAACAAATGCCCTTGGGAGGAAATATGTGCTTCCTGGAGGCAGGTGGGATTTCTAGGTGGTAGAATTAGCCCTTGTGGCACTTGGCATCTTCTTAGAGCCATGCAAACATTAACTCCTGTGTGGATCTGCAAAACCAGTCCTGCCTGGAAGGCAGGAGGAGTTACTCAGTTTTACATGTGGAGAGACATAAAGAGATGAAGCAGCTTTCCTGCTCAGTGTCAGCAGAGGCAGTGGAGTGAGTAGGACTGATGGAAGTACCTCCTCAAAGAACACATCGGATTGAACTGTCCATTACAGCCTTACCCAAATCCGTGCTGCACTTTGAAATACTCCTGAGAACTTTTACTTTTTTTTATTATTTATTTTACCTTCAAATAAGGTTTTCTATTCCCCAGCTGCAAAGAAGCTGCTGACCTCCAGTTACATTTTCCAGAGGAAAAGTTTAACTTTTACACTGTTACACTGTGGTCAGCTCTTTTGAGTTATGCTGGTACGTGCACAAGCATCGGGAAAAGCAGGGTAGATGTTATTTGAACTACAAAAACTTGAATTAATCCAAGTGCAATTCTTCAGAAGCCACTGGACAGCTGTGCTTTGCAAGCCACAAGCTCACCCACACTTTGCTTCAGCCTGAGAGGGAGAGAGACAAAATGCAAAGGATATAGAGTTCAGATAGGCTCCAGCAGTAACCTCCAGCTCCTGGGTGAGTTAGTTCAGAAATAGCTTGTACTGTTCTTGTTGGAAAAAATATATATGCATACACACATATATATATATACATATATATATGTGTATGCACAATATATATATATGTATAAAATGTAAGTTGCATCCCTGTCATTGGCCTCTCAGCTTTATTTACCCAGCAGAGTAGGTGTGTGCCCTGGACACCTGCCATCACACACACTAATCCCAGCATGCAAGAGGACCTGGAGAAAAGGGATGCTATTTTTACACCCTCTTTTAGGTAAAGCCCATGAATAGCTTAGCTGACCCCATTGGACCCAACATGGCCTTGTCTGGGGACGGAAGGAGAGGTGGGATTGGGAGCCATGAGTATCCTGCCCTTCTACCCTCCCCAGCCAAAGCCTTGGTGCTAAAGGGGTTTGGGGTAGGTTTATTTTTGGGAGTTGGAGCTGAGCAGGTGAAGGCAGCAGGATATTTTTTTTCTCTTAACGGGTCAGAAATGCATCTTCAGCTGTGTGTCCAGTTTGAGCATTTCACAAGGTGTGTACAAGCACAGGGTTATATATATGGGCAGTATTGTAAAAAAATGAATCAGCTGGTTAGTATCTGTTGTATATACATTTTTGTGTGTGATTATAATGGCATTCATATTGGAATAGATGAATTTCGAACAAAATAACCGTTCTGTCTACTCCTTTTCATTTTACTGCTCTTTACCATCAGTGTGCACCCCCTGTAGAAGGAAGAGAGATCTGTGTGCAGGACATGAAATCGTGCCTTCAACATACATTAGGACTGCTGGAAGTCGCAGCTTTCTTTCACAAGGTGCACAATTTCCCCAGCTCATGTAGAGTCCCCCCGGTGAGACATGCAGGCCATGTTTCTAAATACTTGAAGTACCATTTGTTGTGCAATTATTTGGCTTCACCCTTTTATTAGCTGAGAGGAGAGAGGGAAGAAGAACCACACATCTGGATGAGCCAAACAAATCCCTGCTCCAGCTCCTACAGTGTTTTCCTAGAAGGTTTTAGGCTCTGGTTTTGTTCCAGGTATGTGATGTACCTCCTAGAGTAGCCTTTCTTAAGGTGTTACATTGGTATGGGCTTTCCATTTAGTGCTTTCCTTTGGCTTCCTTAGCCCTTCCCTTATATATCCCTTTTCATCATTCACTTATAAAACAAGCAACAGCTTCTTGTAATTCTGAATTTCCAGTTTGCCTCCCGGCCATGGAGTTAATGATTCATCCAGAGATACCTCACTCCCATGCCCAAGAGATGAACTGGTTTTCAGAATTTCCACATTACACCTGTTGACGGAACAGTGACTTTTGCAGGGAGCACACCTGGTATTCGATGCACAGATCTTTGCTCGTTTTGATCATCAAAATAGGAGAACTGGACTGTAAATCAGAGCTCTACCTGCAAGCACGAGTACACTTTTGGTGTTACAAAAATCTGTTTTCAACAAAAGCCTTGAAGTTCCTGCTGAAGCTGCCTTAATTTAAAAATCACAGTTTATTTGTAGGATTCATCTCTGGTTGGTTGTTTTTTTTTTTTTACAGTTTGGAAAAGCTGTGAAGTAGATACTGTAGACATGGTAATATTTATTCTTGTTGCTGAAAGCATGTTTTGTATCATGTTATATTCACGTGTTTTGTACCTCAATGCATTTGTTTGGGTTTTTTTCTTTTAGAGCACAAAGCAAAACTGAATCCCAGGATAATTGTAGTGTGCGTGGCCCAGCTTTTGGGCAAACAAACTTCAGCTCTATGACAGAGATGAACCATATTAGTCCACTGTAATTTTTTTTATTCATACTCTAAGGAGCATTTATGATTTATAATATTATGTATTTATGAATATTTTTGTTAAAGTAATGAACTTTTAAAAGCTCTGAGTATAAGCATCCCTTCAAACATATCATTAACATGAAACTCAGAAAAAAAACCCTTGAGTTCTATAATTACTCCATCCTTCTTGGTATTTTCTATTTTGTCAACTCAGAGACTGGAGAAGGTTTTGTTTTCAGATTCATGGCTTTAGTACTTTCTGGGGGTAGCTGTTGTGGAAGGGCCCAGAGCCTAGGTTCAGTTTTGTCCTTTGTGCATTAGATAATCACAACGAAGCCTTTTTCCTTCCATTTATGGTGTGGAAAGTGTTTCTCGGTGTACTGCACTGCATGTGATAGCTGTCTCCATGGTTGACATTTGCACTTTAATAAACTCAGAGATGAAAAGAGATAAAAGCAGCAAATCCTTAAAATTTGCTTATTTCACAGTGCCTTTTTGTGGACTGGAGTTGGCTGTTAAGAGTTTCTCTCTGGAGATGCTTGCACATCCCAACTGTGGGATCATGGATGCCCTGAAGGCTTGGGGGTGGTGCAGAGCAGGAAGAGGAATTAAAATATATATATGAACAACTTAAACAGCTTCCACAACCCAAAATACATGCCAGGAGCCAGGCCTGAAGGTTTTCTGTATTAACATGCATCCAGCAGAGCTGATGGGCCTGTGCTGACTCAGATCTCGACTCCTTACACCAAAGCAGGGAGAGTATAATTTTAAAGATAGTGTGCAAAAATGACCTTTCACTACAGGAAAGGTGTTGGGGGCGGGGGGGGAAATTAGGGTCTTATTTCCTATATGCCTGTGATGCAGCTGGATATAAATCCAGTGAAAGCACACAGCTGCAGTGAATGCCCCAGTTTTGTTCTTATCCACGCTCTCCTTTTTACACAATTTCTGTGATACAAATTGCCCTCTAAAAAATTTCAGTTCTCCCTCAGACTCAGCAAATCAACAGCTGTTATCATGATGATTTCATTTTTGAGAAGAAACACAGAGGAACAGGGTTTAAAACTCACGTGAGAATTATTTTAACGTTTTATGTGGTTAGGATGTACCAGCAAGGGCTGTAAAGGAAAAAAAAGGAAAAGGACACATTTAATTTCCTGACCAATCTTAACCTAAATTTAGCCAACCTGTAGTTTAATTGAGGATATCTAAGTTGCTCTATCTAAAGAATTTTTGTATTGTCTGGAGTCATCCCATAGAAAGCTCTTTTCTTCTGTACATGCATTGGAATTTATCCACGGGGAAATATATTTTTAAGTGTATTGCCAGGCACCTTTGCATTAAATCAGCTGCCAATGCTGGTGCAGAAGTTTGTGTTTCACGGGGATTTGGGGCACAACCCCCCAAGGACTGTGCGTCATTGCACCGGGATCAGGGCCCAATCACGTCTATCACAGGATATATGGGGAGATTTTTTTTTTTTAAAGCCTTAATTTAAAATGAGAAAAACTTGTTAAATAACTTCCTTATGAAGCACAAAAAGAGCTCACACGTGTGGCTAATACAAGATTTGCTCGTAGTACTCACAGAGACGGTGCTTAATGGACTTCATGAGCTGTGAGTTAGCACTGGCTGGGGAGGAGGACAAGGAAGGGGATGTTTTCTTCATGGTATTAATCCTCAACACTGCCATGGAAAAAAGCCCCCAAGCTAAACCATCTCCACAATTTCCATCAGGCCGATTCCCCTCAAAGGCTGTAGGTGAAGGACACAGAGCACGTCCTAGCCTGTGCCAAAGCCAAACACGCACTTCAGCTCCCCAAACCCTCCATCACCACTAGAGAAGTCTAAATATTTGGGCTGGCAAGCCTGCAAAGCTGCGCATGCTTACAGGGGATTGTTTTATTTATTTTTTTTTATTTCAAGGATGGATGCAGGCCAACGCACTTAATAATAACCACATGGTAAAATAAATAAGAATGCCTGTATAGACTTAAAAGTAAATGTTAAATATTTGCTCTGTTTTCTTACTGATGACTCCTTTGCCAGCTTTGAAATGGCCCTGTGGCAAACAGCACTTTTATTTTGCTGTGTTTTCTTAAGCCTGGAACTTTTAATAATTTCTAATTAAAACTTCTACATTTTTAGGATATTTATGAGCAAGCTGATACAGGCTCTTAAAATGAGCCAGGGAGGGGCAAAAGCTGTACACTACAATCAGATTTAAGGATTTTTCTTCTTCCCAAGCCATGTAAAAATCCTATCCCCATTTTTTTTACTTTTCACAGAAAATTTCACAGAATATTCTGGAAAATATGTGCACTGGATACACTAAGGAGAAGCCATTATAAATTTATATTTCTCTTCCTACATTTAGAAGCGTTTTTCTTAAAATAAGCAATCATCCTCCAGGCCCACAGTGGAGAACAGCCCAAACACAGGGGCAACTGTTGGATAACTGCCTGTGAGTTAGTGGGAGCCAGGAGTCAACCTTTACATATCTGGGATGCCTAAGTTAGCTTACAAAAATAAAGTAAATTTTGACTGAATGCTTTATTTACTCTTTTTTCATGTTTTTTTGGAAAGAAATGAGTCAACTTTTCCACTATTTGATATATTTAACACAGCAGGAGTGGTGATACATCCTCCTTCTCCCAATAGTTTTAAGACCAAAAACGGTTCAAAATTATATGGTTTGCTTTTTAAAATCTTTTGGGGAGTTTTGTAATTCTACCACCTAAAACAGACAGTAACAAGTTGGAGCAACTTAATGTGCACAATTTTTCTTCATGCAAATGCAGAAATGAAATGGCTATTTCAGAACTGACCAACAAGGTACTCCAAAAAGTGAGAAATACTGAAAATAACTAATAATCGATGCAGACATGCTCTAAATGTCAGGGAAAAAAAAAAAAAGGAAACATCTCTTGCACATTTAACAGTACAAAAAATAATTCAGCTTTATTTACATGGGCATCATCACTCCACAGTTGACCAGTGTGGGCTCTCCTGGATGCAGGAAGCACAATGAAGACTTTCAGGAATGATCCAGGGAAGAGCAGCTTTCAGGGAAGTTAGTACTGTCTGCCTCAAAAAAAAAAAAAAAAAAAAAAAAAAGAACATTTTCCAGCAAGGTTCATTTGTATCAATTATGCATGAGCATGCAAGGAAACACTGCAGCAGGGAATTTGAGGGTGTGTTTTGGCAAAGCAATGCACACTGAGTGGCCCATGTTTGCAGCAGATGTGAATTAATATGGCATATCTGAAGGCAAGTCAGGAATCTCCAATTTATAGAAGTCATGACTGGACGGGCCTTTTTTTAGCTGCAGTTGGACTGGAAACTTGTGTAACGGCAGACTAAAACTGGAAATAATTATTTAATATTTAATATTTAATACTGGCTGTTTATATTAACTTCCCCTACCTTCAGAAGTTTTAAGTACATTTCTCCAGATCTTAGATATCTCTACACAGAAAAGAGAAGAAAATATGCATCACAATAAATAAAATGTGAGTTTACCTGAAGTTCAAGTGCTCCACTAGAACGTACCCATCTGAGAGAAGGGGGGGGAAAAGGAAGTAAATTAGTAAATTCCTGAGCAAATGAAGTCTCAGTGCCTAAGCACAAAGAACATACTGTGGCTTGGGAGGCTGATTTGCCCCTCCAAACTGGTTTGCAGTGTCCCCCCTTCCTGTGCCAGAGACTTTCTGCAGACTTACATCTACCCTCTGAATTTCGGCAGATCACTGCGTGGCCCTCCGTGACATCAATGACATCCAGCTGTTCTCCAGCTGTGACAGGGAGATCCACTCTCCTCTCACTGGGGACTGAGCACTCAGCAATGGCTGTGTTGATGACACTGATCTCCTTATCATACTGCAGGAAAGAAATAAAACAAGTTATTCCACACTTATGTCTGTAAGGGCAGTGGGGAGGGATGAAGAGAAGAGATTTCAGGATGGGTTGTGAGGCTTTGGTTAGGGATGAAGAGGGAGAAAAACCCCAGTAACATCCCTGATGAAGATCCCAGATTAGGGGAGAAGGAACAGGTCAGTTAGGCATCTCTGGCAGAATAGCTGAGGACCAACAACATTCCCCTGTGCATCTTTTAAACAAGCCACATAGCTGTTTTCCTCCTCTGACACAACCAGTTCTCTAGAAAGACACGTACCACAAATGTTTCTCTAAAGAACTTCTCTTCTTTTTCTCTCTTCCTGCTTTTTTCTTCACTGCTCTTCTTGAATTTGAAGATATTTCTGCATCAAGAGACACACACACACGCACTCGTGAGCTCCTTTTAAATAATCCCTGGCACATTTGGAATTGCAGCTCAAAGCCTAACTCCAGCCTTGTCTGCAATGAACCCTTGGAATAGGAAAGCACACCATTCATATCCCTATTTTTCATAAAAGAATGAATATACAATTCAAATATGTTAGTGAGCATAACTTGGGCCCTTTTGTAATAACTTTTTTTTTCTGTAAGCAGCATGGGAACAAATGAACTCTCTATTGAGTGTTTCAAATCAGTCATGTTTTTATAGAAGTCAACAATTCACTTTTCCCCCAGCAGTTTGTCTCCTTCTGGTTTTATTTATACTCAAACATAAAGGGAAAGGGTCCCCAGATAACTCTCATCCTGAGTCATTTATGGAAGTGGGGCTTGACACAGCTCTCCAGATTTCTCTTGGGTTTTTTAGCACATGGAGGAGAAAGTCACCCAAGCAGACATTTATATGGCACTGTAAAGTGGAAAACAATTTCTTATGCCCCACTTAAAGAGAGCAATGGCCATTCCTTCTGGGGCATTCCCTGAGTATGGAGATGCCACTCTTTCTGGTACATGAAATTCTAGCTATAGCATTAATTTTAAAACTTAAGACAGGGAAAAAACCAAACAAAACCCCCCCACCCATTTGTAATATTCACCTTTGGCTCACTTTGATGCACTTAAAATTAAGACAAGAGAAACAAGAGCTGAAATTAGGAACTTCTAGGCTGTCAAGAGATTCCTCCTTGGCAGACTCAGCCTGGAAGACCTGTGATGTCTAAGGAAGGGATGAAATTGCATCAACTTCCTGATGATCTGTAAAGTTATACCTATGACTGTGCACAACACAACCAGCAGTGTCTGAGCAACCCCATGCAGGAGCTCTGTGGTAAGAACCTGGAAAATGGATCTTTGATTTGCATTTCTTTGAAGTCCCATGTACTGGGTCATAAAAAAGCTCACTGCGATGCACATTTTTCTAAGCTCAAAGGCAATCTCCTACTTCCATATGAATTTTTCCAGCACCAATAACAAAACAAAAAAAAAGTCTTTGCTTTTATGCACAAAGGGTACAGCAAAAGGCAATGCAATCAGCCCAACCAGAAAGAGAAGATCTAAGAAATCAATACTTTAAAATAAGGGCAAGGGGAAACTACAGGCAATTACTACATTGTGTACAGGGCTTCCAAACACAGAGTTCTTGCCAAAATCATAGAATGGTTTGAGTTGCTGCCTTAAAGGTCATCTTGTTCCAACCCCTCTGCCATGGGCAGGGACACCTTCCACTAGATCAGGTTGCTCAGAGCTCCCTCCAATATGGCTTTGAACACTTCTAGGGATGGGTCATTCACAACTTCTCTGGGCGACCTGTGCCAGCACCTCACCACCCTCACAGGGAAGAATTTCTTCTTAATATCTAATATAAACCTTCTAAAATAGCAAAAAGGAGCCAAATATACAGCAAGTAATGACTTTTTGCCTCAGCTAAGTGGGAAGCCATGACAGAACTTCAGGATAAGACCTCAGGATACGCCCTGTTTGCATACAGCTCAGATCGAAGAGTTTGTTTTACCCTTGAGACATTTTCTGCAAAGTTTCCTAAAAGCCGGGTTCAAAGCAGTCAACATAAAATGTCTGTGCAATCAGGGACATCCCACTCCTGAAATCACTCAGGAGACACATGTACAAAGTTAGACAACATGGGAATACAGAATGGAAATCAAGACCTTTCCACATCGATGATGCTTTTCCTTTTGTCTTTCACCACTTGAAGTTTTGGCATCCGGATTTTGTACTTGTCATCCTTCTCTCTGAGAGGAAGAGACACATGGGAATTCAATTTTTTTCCAGCAGACTATGTCCTCTTCCCAAACCCATGTACCTACAGAGTAGTGATTTTTTCCTCTCTTCCCCCACACCCACCACTGAAATGCAAACACTTGCTGTGATTTATACCAGCATGCGCAGCCGCCACAGTCATCTGGCAGCAAGACACCAAGACATGCTGTTCCTATTAAAAGTAATTTTTCTGACAAGGAGCCTGCCAGGACAAGGCTGATAATCGGGTCTGGGAGCTGGAGTTTTCCTTCCTTAGGAAAACTATCTGAATTTTCATGTGTTTCAGGGAGCAGCTCTTTCCTTTCCACGTCTCTGGCACTAACTAGGTAACGCTGAAGAAACATTTTTCAGGATGCTACTTGCCAAATTAAACACACATGGAGAGGGCACCTGGACTGTCTCCAGAGGACTGAGTCCCAACCAGCTCGTGACCCTCAGTGGTTTGCAGTACCACAGGCTCCTTGGGGCATGGGTTTGTGCCCAGAGGAACATCTCCTTGGCCTGAGGCCAGTGCCAGGAGAGGGCACCCTCCTCACCTGGGCTCTCTCTGCCCCACCTCGATATCGTCATACACCTGGTCCTCCTGGGATACAGAAGCTGTCAATCAAAATGCAGGAAAGAAAACTATTAGAAGATGTCATTCTGAGCCTGGTATTCCAAATGATGTATTTCAGGGGAAAATTGGGGCTGCTGCTAGTTGCTCAACCCAAAGGGGCCAAGGCAGTGCAAAGGCAAGATCCTCGGGTCTCCAAACATCTGGCAAAGCCCCAGTGCAAGGAACGATGCTTGGGTTTGTTAGTTGTGTGTGTGGGCAGTTTTCTGGATGGATTTGGCCATCCAGCTCCACAGACAGAGCAGGAGCAGCAGTAGCCAGCTCAGGCAGGGTTCCCATCCTGTGGTAATGGGTAAGTTCACTCCAGCACCTCCTCAAGGCTTGATTAGTGAGG
Source organism: Manacus vitellinus (assembly GCF_001715985.3). Classification (NCBI taxonomy): domain Eukaryota; kingdom Metazoa; phylum Chordata; class Aves; order Passeriformes; family Pipridae; genus Manacus; species Manacus vitellinus. Next base: position 7,451,377 of record NW_021939546.1, on the reverse strand, counting down.
ACAGGTGTTGTGTCCACCCTCATTTATGCAAAGCATGAACTTGTGCCTCCACCAGGCAGAAATAAGTAGTTTTACAGAGAGCTGCTGGAGGGATGTCATCTCTGAAAGCAGTGGTTCAGCATGGACTGCTTCACGCATTATCTTCCTTAATATATTCAGATCTGCAGGAGAAATGCTCCTCTTCAAAGAAAAACCACCCAAAAATGAGCAAAAACACCACCCTCAAGTGAGGTACAAATCTCTATCAAGTCTTCAGAACTAATGCTGCCATATTACATGATTTTCAAAAAGGCACAATGCATCAAGATTACTGTACAATACACATTCTTCATACACACAAAAGTAAATCCCCAAGAGTCAGATACATGTATGTTGCTTACCTAAATTTGGTACCGAAATGGAAACCAATCTGTTGATAGAAAAAGACTTTTAGAAACAAGTCTGCACTTCAGCATGACCCAAAAAGCCAAGAGCCCCCAAAAGCTGTCAGTGCTTGCTGCTGATGGAGACAGGTCTAGCTGCATGAGCTATGTGATATCAACAGCATTTGCCAAAATTACATCCCTTGCTAAATAAGCATTTCCATCCTCTGACAACATCAAGAGCCATGTGTTCATCAAGCAGGAAAGGTCTACATTGCATCCAAAATACAGTCCAAGCTCTGCTGCCCACCCCTACATCGCTTCCCAGCAGCAAGAGGGTTGATGGACAGTTCGTAATTGCAATCACTAATAATTCCTTTCTATAAGTCTGCCAATATCATGGGTTGCCCAGGAATTTAAGTGTTACAATGTTTGTAGATATCTAAGGTGCTTTCAGAAACTTTAAGGGTTCTTTGAGACAGGAGGATGGCACACAATCTGATGGGTCCTTCCCTATAATGATATTTAGTGCTCAAAGGAGCCACTGACATGACAGAGTATCTAGTGTGAAAAGGTTTGTAAGTAAAATAAAATACCCTAACATAAAAGAGAAAAGGTTTAACCTGGAATTTGCAAAGAAATAAGAAAGAGTAGCATTTCAGGCACTGTGCACAGGGTGAGGCCCTCACTGGCAGCAGTGGAGGATGGGTTCTGCAGGCAGCTACTGCACACTCGAGGAAAAGGCAATTTCCCTGGAACCTTATCCAGGGTTGAATATTAGAGTATTCAAAAGGGCACTCTAAGAAGTTATACAATATCCTCTACCCTGTTAGACTAACATCTCAATAGTAAACTTCAGCAGATGCTGTTGCCAGCTTGGCTCTAAATGGGACTTGGAATAAAAACCCTCAACCCTTAGAAGCCACATCAGCAAGGCTGTACCTAATCCCAGCCCACAGGCTGAAGCAGCAGGAATCACATTTCTACATTCCCTTGTGTACCCGTGTCATGTTGAGGTATCAGAAAGGTACCAAAGGCAGCAGAAAGCCTATGAAAACCTGGAGGCTGCTGTAGGACTAGCTCCTGTAGATTCCTGATGCCAAAGATCTCAGAGAAGCTGCACAGATGGACCATTGGCCACATCTGCCATAGCAGCTCTTAATGAGTTGATAGAAGCACTTTTGGCATAAGCAATAAAGCTGCATTTCTTACTCTTAGACCTCCTGCTTTCAAATTACTGCAAAGAAGAATGCTCAGGTTTGAAGGGGGAAGGGGTAGGACCACCAACATTTCCTTACCTTAGGTTTTCCTTGAGCCTGAAATTATTCAGCTTCAACTTTTCTATCTTAAACAGGTTTCCAAATCTCTTCTGTTTTTCTGTTCTGTCCAAAAGGGAAACAGATTTTAAATTAAAAGAGGCACTGGGTGCTGAAGTATGTGAGAGCTGCAATACTTGTAGCCCCAGAGATCTTGAAGCAGGGAAAGGAAGGTCAGCAGAATTTGGATCTCAGCTCAGCAGTAAGCTTTAAGTTTTAATAACTTCATGTGGATAATGGATTCACTGGGATAGGCACCAGCACAGCAAAAGGTGCTTAATTATAAAGTCCAAGCTCAAGTCTTTACTTAGGTTTAAACTTTTCTGCGTGAATTGAAGTTCTTCTCCTCTGACCCAACAACTACAGGGTGATCCAGGTTTATTTCGAGTAAAAATTGTGACAAAAAGGAAGCATTACCCAGAAGCATGCAGGGACAATTAAAGGAGACACCAGGGGCATCTGTCTGTGCCACTCTCCCTCACACATTTCTGTCATGTATGCTCTTGAGAAGGATGTTCCATGACACACTCTCCTCTCTGAAGCTTACGGGGGGTTGCAAAGCTACATGGCAATTTTCTAATAAGGTATCTGGAAGCAACCAAGATCTTCCCATGGGGGACATTACCCATGCACAAATACTATTAAAATTATTTTATGTGTATCAGCACACATAATCCTGCATGTGGGATCAATAGTAGGATTACATAAAGGCTGGTTTGGGGATTAAGACCCTGACCTCTGAACCCCGTGAATTTGGTCCCAAATGGTCTTGAAATTCCTTTGCAAGCCCAGGAAGATGCAGTGCTCCTCTGTGAGTTAGCAATAGTTTAATTTCTGCTACTGTTCTGCACCCATGTGCAGAATAGTGAAGGAGAAGCATGGATGCACTTCCCAGCTGGTGGGGGACATGGGTAGTCAGCCTGGGAAGATGTTACCCTCTGGTCAGAGAAGCTTGTGTACCTCCATCACACAACTCCCATGGACAATTTGCAGAGAAATGACACCTCCTTTAATTAACCACCCTGTCACCTCCAGGGTTACAGTTTTCCCGTTTTCCCCCTTTCTGACATCTACACTTTAGCTAGACTTGAATCCAGATGCAAGCCAGTGTGAGCCTCACATCCGTAAGGGAAAAGCAGATGTACAGCAACACCTTATTATTCCTCCCACTCTGCTCCTTAGAAGAGAGCCACCAGATGCAGTCCAAGCAATAGTGTGCCACATCCCCAGCCCATATGCCTTTCCCAAAGGCTGTCTCTATTTCTTACAAAGGAAACTTTTTACTGCGTGAGGGTAGGGAACCACACAAAACACAACTAACTTCATGTTTCACCTCTTAATCCATTTGGGAAGCTCAAGCAACATATAAACCCGAGGCTGCAAAACTCATTGGTTTTATAACACACCCCATGGAAGCAGATATCTTGAGAAGGCATATAAAAAAGAGAAGGTTGCAAGTTAGTTACAGCATGTCAGGCTCTTTTCAGCTTTCCAACCTCCTGTGATCTCAAATTGTCCTGTTTTATGGGGACAATTTGTCCCTTGAGCATTCCCTCTTTTGACACACACAAAAATGTGCCGTTTCTCAGCTACAGCTGAGCAACACTTTTAACCAAAAGAAGGCAAGAGAAACTGTCCTGTGTGTTTGATTCAAGGAGAGGTCTGTAAGGGTAGTACTTCCAACGGATGGGGAGTGCTATAAGAAAAAAGAAAGCCCTCATTGCTTAGGGATTTAAGTTTGGTAACTACTTTTTACTCCCGGAGTATCAGCCAAAGGGGAAATAAGGAGGAAGAGGGGGAAGAAACCCATCCATACAACAACTTTTCTGCAGTTGCATTAAGAAAAAAAAGGCTTCCAGCCAGTACCTGGTGTGTGAGATCAAGGATGTATGGCCAGTATTTCAAAATACAGGCTAATAAATTGCAACTTACTCTGGTTTTGCTGGATTATCACCTCCAATCTCAACATCTTCATATGTTTCCTCGTAGCTGTTTCCTGAAACTTTAAACCAAGGGATGCCATTATCACAAACCACGCTCAGTAGCAATGAGGTGAGGTGAGGTTTGCTGCACAAATTGCACCCAGACTTTTTATGTTTTACTCTTACAGAGGCTTCAAGGTCAGCTCAAATGAATTCCATGCTAGACATGTATATTACTCCCCCCCAGTGTTAAAGGGAATTTAGAGCAACCAGGTCAGAATGAGACACTATAGATGTTGAAAGTTAATCTCATCTTCTCCCAAGGACCAGCCCGAATTAAAAGCAGCTCCTGTTTGAGCTTCCCCACATGCTGCACTTACAGCTGTCTGAAGCGAAGGAACTTGAGGCATTTGACCCGTAGTTGCTAGAAGACAGAAGTATGACATGGGGATTTATAGCAGCAGAGTTTTTAAATGACATTTCATAGACACAGGCACTGTGAAGAGCCCAGGTCCATACTCACAGTCCATCTTGCAATTCTGCAATATCATCGTATATATCCTCTGGTGCCTGCAGAGGCTGCCAAGTGTTTTGGTTCAAAGCTGTTCTTTCTATCCCTGGCTTTGGAGCACCAACATCCATGCTGTGCACTGGAAATAAGAAAGGACTTTTGCTTTAGGAGCTTTTCTGAGGAACTTCTCTCAGGACATGAACTGTTGAGGGTAACACAACTTGTATTTTCTGTTCCAGGAGGCAAGGAAAGGCTCTGCTCTGACTCACTTTGAGAAGCAAAAGTTAAGGATTTTAAAAGCTTCTGAGTTTTAAAACATTTACCTTTAAAACATTTTAAAGTCATAAAATGTTACAGATTTTACAAAAATTAAAATATCCATTGATATTCTCAAATCCTTCTCACCAGAAAGCATCCCAAGAGACTATTCATGGATGTTTGGAGAAATGATTGAAGGGTTTTTTTGGAATGGATCCAAACAATGTACCTGTCCATAGGTATACACCTGTAAATCAACATCCCAGAAAGAAGCCAAGGAGGATGAGTATCCTAGAGATGTATTTCACTGAGGGATGGAATCAAGCATCAGAGTTGCACCTCATGAGGTTAGAAGAAGATTATTACTGGAGAACTCTGTTAAGTGGCAATATTAAATCCTTAAAATTGATTTAAGAGAGCTGAAATAATGTAGAAATGCAGCCAGACAAATAAAAGCAGATAGTGTTTCAAAATGAACACGGGAAGTGTTCAAGGCCAGGTTGGAAGGGGCTTGGAGCAACTTGGTCTAGTGGAAGGTGTCCCTGCCCATGGCAGGAAGTTGGAATGAGATGATCCTTAAGGTGCCTTCCAACGCAAACCATTCTATGATTCATACAGTAGATCTCACTGGAAACACACACCACCTCAATATGGTCTAGTTAAGGACCACGACTTCTGCAAAACTTTCAAACCCCATGAAGAAGAAAAGGAGGCAGGAGAGGGACCTAACAATTCTCCTAATCAACCTCTCTGTTGAAGCAATAGCAGGAGGCTCACCATGAGTACTTTGAAAAAAAAAATCCCAACTGAAATCACCTCCAGCTGTTCAAAGGTGAAACAAGCCAGCAAGATTTCTTACAAAAACAGACGCCAACCGAAACAGAAAATTATTATGAGGTGATTTAAAATTAAAAAAAAATAATACCTGAGAACCACACCAATAAAAATAACCACAGTCACAGCCAATTTACACTTTCTCCTTCACACTCCTGGTCTGTCCACAGAGCCCAACAGAGTTACTTTGCTCTCTTTCATCTTTAAAATGCTGCCATATCACACTAATGGCTTGCAGAGGCAGGAGTAAGGTTTTGCAGAATAGAGCCCATGAACATTTGTACCTGAAGCTGCAAAATAGTGTTTACAGAGGAGATGGGATTGGGTTTAACTGTGCAGCTAAGGCGCGTATCACCAGCTCCAGTCACTGTCTCAGGGTATCGTGACAGAAGGAGGTGAAAGTCAGCCTGGTACCACAAGAAGATGGAGCAAGGAATCATCATCCATCCTACTAAGGGACAGAGGAAACCTTCAGGCTCTCATCCTGCTCACGTCGTTTCTACCACAAGCCTTAGCCAAACCCTTTTCTGAGACTCAATAAATTGTGAGAAGCAGAGGAGTGGATTTCAGCTCTCTTGGATAAGGGCAATCTGCTAGAAAAACAAACACCTTGGTTTGAGTTACGCAGATGGTTAACCAACTTAGGAAGCTATTTGCAAAGCCAAAATAAATGATTCAGACCAGAACACAAACGCTAGTGCAACCTTTTGCCCTGGTTTAACTAAATTGGTTCAAGAGTTGCATCCAAATTTAACATTATTATTTCCCACATGGAAGACACATTTGGGCAACAGATGGGACTGAGGATTGAGGAAACACTCAACGGCGCAATGAGATACTCACAGAGCTCAGCTCTGTCTTTTGCCAGCCCTTGTAGGGTAGGGTACTTTGCAGGCAGGGTACTGGTCACATCCTGCTTCCCTTGCAGGACCTTCATCCCATCTCTGCCATCTTCCTTGGTTTGACTACTGGGAGACATGTATTCACTTCTGCCTGTCTGAGATCAAACATTTGGTTTAGTCCATATAGCCTTTAGAAACAGTTTTCTAATATAAGTTAATATAATTCACATATATATAAGAATATAAGTTTTTGTGGACTTAAAACAGTTTCATGCCCTTTTCCATCAGGGATTTGTGGTAGACACAGGTGCTGCCTGTCAGCACTATCTGACTTTTAGGCAGTAGCAGCTGAGGGATGAAGAGCCAAAAGAGAAGGGATTAAAAAGGGATTAAGGGCTCAAGTTTCAACTGTTACCTGAAGACAGGGAGGACAGAAGGAGAAGAAACCCTATAATAACTATTAAAATTAATCTCAAGGATTACAATACCTTGAAAATTTTCTTCACTTCCAGTTTCTGTCTTTCATGACTTGGTTTCCCCTCTTTTTCATCCTCTATTGTAGCTCTTTCAGGACTGAAATTTTCAGAAATGAGAAAGATCTCAGAACACAGACACTTTAGCAAAGTCGTAAACACATTGGTTTATGACAGTGCCCAGGTAAACAGCTCATTTTCCCTCTGAATGAGGTAGGTGCCCAAAAGACCACCAGTACTAAAAGGGTAAATCCAAATCTAAGTCAGCAGATAGTCAGGGATAATAGCAATCATTCTTGGAAGGGAAATAAACTAATGAGATTGTTTCCTCATAGCAGGAATGGACAAGTTAGATCCATTTGCCGGTGGTTCACAAGATGTACCTCTTACCATAGATTTAGGGAAGAAGATACAGCAACAGTATGCAAAACTTGATACCTTTTTTTTTCCCCAGCATCAAATTTTCCCACTGTAGTGACTCCCTTTTATCTCATGACTCTAAAATCCCCATTAAAAAAACCCCAAACAAACAAACAACAAAATCCAGCCTCCAGACAGTGACGATAATTATACACCACAAGGAGTTTGAAGCATGACATTCACAGAGTGAAATTCAGTGTAGACCTTGCCTTACCCACACAGCCTTAGACCTGGAACCAGGCATGCCAGATTGAGAGCCTCATAACTCTCCTGCTTATGCTGAAAGAATTCAGGTTACAGTAGGAAAAGACTATGTATCTTCTTGTGTCCCAGAGGAGAAAAGAAAATCTCCCCTCCAGATATGCTTAGAAACCATGAATGCTGCCACAGAAAAGCATAATTGTCCATGCTGTCCTGGTCATGAAATATATGAAATTTCTTTCTATTTACTGATTGTTACAATATCCCATTCCTAACCTGAGTTAGTTGTGGGGCTAGAAGAAGATTGGGAGAATGGAAAGGAAATTACCTGTATTTGGCAAAGGGAAAAATCTTCTGTTTCTAGAATAAAGAAGAGGAAAGCCTTCAGCCACTGTGCTTTTCTCAGCAGTCAAGCTTTTATACAAGGCCTCAACTGTCATCTAGTATTTAAAGAAATATTTCTTTAGAAAGCCCAGAAGCATTTTACATTTGGAATAGTCATCAGTCAAAGATATTTCCTCTACTTTGCAGGACAGGGGACACACAGATTGACAAACTATATGGGGATAATATAACAGTGCAAGGGATGGGGCCAGTGAAGCTACTGGTCAGCATGAAATCTATTACAGGCTGGAGAGCTTACAGAAGAGGAGCAAGTTTTTTTACTTAAATAAAGATTTCCCAACCTACCATAAAATGAGACCAAAGCCAAGCCAGAGAACTTCCCTGCAAATCACACACAGATAAGTGCATTTGGAAACCTGTGCTGTTTTCCAGGCAATTTGATTGCTTTGCAAGTCAGGATTTGACAGTGGAGTTTGACACTTTCCAAAGTTTTCTCTCTTTTAGCAGGGCCAGAACTGATACCCAGCACATGGTCATCTCCTGGCAAGAGGTGATGTGTTCTCTCGGCCCAGCTACCCGCTGTGAGCTTGTCCATGCAGCCAAGCCAGTCTGCTCTAGGAATAGCTGCAGCAACTCCTGCCCTGTACAATGCACAATCCTGCCTTCCCTGCAGGATATCACCACTGCCAAGGTAAACTGCCACCCCTTTGCAGCCAAGGTAAAATGAAAAGTTGTAGTTTGCAGCAAAGATATCCCCGCAGCAGGGGATGAAAACGTGTACAGTTGTGCCCACAACACTTGCCCTCGCTTCTAAGCCAAAATTCTAAGCCTTCAGCCATGCCAAGCAAGCAGGCTCAATTTTGCTTTTACACCTGCACAGAGGGACTACCAGCACCAGCTCGTCTTTGGCAGGAACTTCCAGAATAATTCAGTGGGTTTTCCCTCCAAGAATTCATGATCTTACTATTAGTGTGTGACACTTACTTGGTCTACCACCAACATCCAGATGGTGTTACCACTTCCTTACATATATGCAGTGGAATTGAAAGAAACTGACTCTTCCCACTAGTATGTTTGGGAATCTCATTAGTCTTTGTGTCCCCTCTGCAATTTCTTATTTATTTTTTGAGAGTCTTCACAGACAACACACAAAGAAACTCTTGGCATGTAAGAAATACAGATATTGAAAATTTTCAAGACAGGAAAGTATGGTGCAGTCAAGACTGTGAGATCAAAACTGGCTGTGATAACACTTACCTTGTGCTCCTGAGGCTCTGCCTTAGGTACTGGAAAATACGAACATATATTACTTTTTAGTCTGCATTAAAGTCACTGCACTTTTAGTTGCAAAACTCAACTTCAGTTGGGATGCTCAGCATCCAGGCACACATGCACCATGGAACATTCACCATGTCCTACTACCCAGGGTCCTATTTGCTATTAAGCATTTGCTTGCACGCAGAGAACTGCAGCACCAAGCTTGACTGGCCACAGTTTTCATATGAAAGCCCAAGAGGGCTGTGGCAGGATCCCCCAAGGAAACTGGCTCCTGTTCCAAGAGGAGAGAAAAACAACGTGCATGGCAGAAATTAACCTCCCAAAAAGAGGCAAACTTGAAAAATGTAAAAGCAGAGCAGTGGCCCCTTTGATGGAGAAAATTATACTGGGAAAAGACATTGATGGAGATGGAAAAGTTCTGTACCCTGTGCCCTTCCGTTCCCAAGAAGATGCTGAGGTTTGCCTCACTATCTTCTTTTCCTTCTCTTCTACATGTGTAGTATATCATGATTTTCCCCACTGTTGTTTTACTATAAGCATTATTTCACCACCAAAATACTAACTTCTGTCTTGTCTGGGCCCCAGAGTCCTCACACACTATCAGTGCACAGAGTGATAGTACAGAGAGTTATCTTTGGTCACCTGGAACAATGTGCAGCTGCTTTTCTCAACTTGAAGAAACTCTGTTATTTCCTTTTTAAATGCCTTATCCCAGATAGCATGTGATTCACCTAACAGTCTTACCTTGCAAAGTACCTTCAATGACACACAAGGTTGTGGTGTCCCCAGACTGATTCAGGTACATTGGGGTTTCTTCATAATTATTCTGCTCTTCAAGTTGAGCACTGAGAAGATGAAAAAGAGAAATTTTTTTTTCTGTCCCTTTTAGAAGCATGAAAAAAAATATTCCTCTTAAGGACAAGGAATTCAAGTGCTTTGATACTGAGCCTACAAAAAAGCAAAGTGAAATCAGGAATTCCTTGGAGGGAGAGGAGAGCCCTGTGCCAGATGTAGGGCTCAGCTGAACCTTACCCCCAGCTCCACACTCCCACTGCTTTTCCTCTGGGAGGACAGGCTGCATTTATAGGGCTCAAAGCACATCAGGAGACGTCATACTAGGATTGTAGTCTTCTGCCTACAGCAATCCCTCAAGTAGAAACAGAACAAAAAAATCCAAGGAAATTGGAACACAGTATTTTTTTAAGCCTACTCAGGTACTTTGAAATAGGTAACAACTTAGTTGCACTGTTCGGCACGCTGCTTCACATGGAAGGAAACACAAAGGGGAAAGCAGAGATATCAGAGGGTATGTCTAAAGGTCCTGCTTCTGAGTTTATCAAGCCAATCACTCCATGCCAACACAGCAAGTGGCACGTGTCAGCCACAGGAGGAGACAAGGCATCACGGCTCCAGCACCACAAAGCCTCAAGTATTTGGTTTCCCAGTCCAGTTCCCACCACCCCCTCATTCTCCTTTCTTCCTTTCTTCCTCCAGAAATTCACATCAGTGTCATTTGGGAATAGCTGCAGAGAGAAAGCCAAGCATTCCTGAACTACCCACGTAAATCCCCAAGTCTTCCCCTCTACCTACAGTGGCAGAGTTTTTGGCATCTCAGGAATGTCTCAGGAAGCAGCAAATGCACAAGATACAGCTTGTAACGCACCTGGGCAACAGGGTATGGTAAGAAAAGAGCACAAGGAAGAATTCTAGCAAGAACTTCCTTCTTTTAACTGAAAGACTACATAAAAAACCTCAGGGAACGTCAAGCTGTCCTGGAATCACCCAACTGTCACAACTCAGAGTAAGGACTAAGTGTAAACCAGAACCTGAGGAACAAGGCACTCAAGGTGCACTTTAACAGTAGTGAAATTGGAGTAAGAAACAACACCTAAAGTCAAGCAGAAGGTTGTGCTGATACCAAAGGCTGCCTCAGCCCCCTGCTCTCCCCTGCAGCCCGGGGACAGTGCCTGCCATCTTTCTGGTTCCACAGCATGTTTGGGACATGTAGGTCCCACTGAATGGGACACACACACATACATATTGCATCAATACTGCAAGCAGGTATTTTGTCCCCAGTGCCATCATCTGATGAAGAGGAGACCAGGAAAACCCCTGACCGTTCACTTCCCCAGCCCAATCCCTGGAATAAACCACATCCTGGTTTGGGAGGTTGGCTGGACATCAGACAGCCCTTTATATAAACCACAGTGCCACACCAGACTTGAAATACAGCTGGGCTGAAAGACCCCTGAATAGCATCAGTGAAGGCAGAGTGTTTATCCCCAAACAAGCAGTAAGAGGTCAAGATTAGTCAGCCCAAGTTACTACGTCAGAGTGTCTAAGAGACCAGACTTCATTCCAGGTGAGGCTTCAATGAGGGGAATTTCCATCCCCAAACCGCTGTGATTTTGCTTTCATGCTGGAGTTATTTAATTCATTTCCCCAGTTATCATATGGTTAATATTTAACAAGTGACCTATTGTAAAGACCATATCACAAGTGTTGGAGCAAGAACGCTAATTTTGCTGCAATGCATTACTAGAACAGCTTCCTTGTGGGGCATGACAGCTGTGGAGCTGGTTCCTATTTGACCAGTTCTCTTCTGACAAGTACAGGTTAAAAGCTAACACCAGCCAATGCTGGCAGGAACACCTCATGATGTCAAGAACAACTTGCTGTGTTGATAGCTGCAGGAGTTGTTTGGACACAGAAAGCATCTTAAGAATTCCCCTCCCTTTGCTCTGGTTCAGCTGTTCCGTTTCCCTTTTTCACAGCCAAGACAAAACATGTATATGAATATTTTCCTCCACTTTTCCTGTTCTTGTTGCACAAAACCAGGACCACTACACAACAACTCAGGACAAGTCACAAACATACCAGAAAAAGTCAGGATCCCCATGCACACAGAAGTTGTGTCTGTAAGATTTTTGAGCCATTTCAGACAAAATCCAGTGATTTGGACCACCACTCAATAAAAATCTCACTTCAGCATCTGGAGACAACTGAAGAGCTGGGCATGGTGAGGGAGGGCAGTGACTCCTGTACCCTGGTTGTGCTGACTGCACAAACATAGGACCATAAATCATGCAGGAGAGCAAACTCCTTCACTGCTGGCAAAGAAAATCCAAACACCTGCTGGTTACACCAGGGCTTTGTTTCAGCAACAGTTCTCAAAAGCACCTCTTTTCTAAAAACACTGAACTTGAGTACATGGAAAACAGGAAGCAAAAAACATGTGGGAGTTGATGACTTTGCAACCAAAGCACTGGCAGTGTTTTCCTTTTCACTAGCTAAACCAGACCTAAAGACACATAGATAGGGTTCTCCATGTGGCTTTAACAGCCCAGAGGAAAAAATAGGGAGGAAGCTTTTGCCTTTAGGAGAAGGTCATCCCAGCCAGCTTTGAGTTTCCCATGTAGGTTCTGTTCTTCTGTGTTTCTATAACCACAGAAACACAGAATCACAGAACGGTTTGGATTGGAAGATCTAGTTAAAGATCTAAAGACTATCTAGTTCCAATCCTACCCCCCATAAGCAGGAACACCTTCCACTAGACCAGGTTGCTCAGGGCCCCATCCAACCTGGTCTTGAACACTTGAACAATCCCTGGAGCAAGTTGCTGCCTCTGGGAGTCAGACATTCTCTCCAGACTGAACTGGGATGCTTCAGATCATGGGATGGGGATGCTCCTGTCACCTACAAGCCACACATTGCCTCCCCACAGGCTCACCTTTTGGGGCTCAAGTAATCCTCTTCACCAGCAGCTGCACACAAACACACAGAGGATTAGTATTTGAAGGCAATCCTGCTCTCCCACAGAACACCAGCTGCAGCCACAGGAGGTGTGACAGGGACTGCCCTTCCTCAGGCAGCATGCTGCACACAAAGGCAGGCGTGAAATAAGATTGCCAGCAGAAACTGGGGATGTGGCTGTGTTAATATGTCATTATTTCATGTTTCCAGGCAACAACCCCAAGCTTTCTAGAGATCGATATCAGAGCAATATGGAGAGGGCATGGAGATGATGACACATAAATGCAACTAGGTTCCTCCATCAAATTCATATATTTAGAAATGGCAAATAGGTTAGAAAAGAGTTTCAGTGAAAAACTCTCTTTCCCTCTTATTCTTATCACAGCCAGGGCACACCAATAATTGCTGGCACATTAAAGCCAAAGAGACTTTAGCAGAGCCCTTCTTATGAAAGGAGCTCCCTTGGAATTCAGCAAAAGTTGTGTCTAAAAATCTGGGTATAATTAAGCCTGTATCTATAAAGAAACACCACTTAGCAGCTTAATAAGTGGTCCAAAATATTCTATTATACAACATCAATAGGGTTTTATTATGGGAAACTGAACTTTTGCATTTCTTGATGTTGGAACACTTTGCAACATTGCCCTCTGTTGTATTTAAAACAGAAGTGGGGGGGATTAGCAGACTATTTTCTAACAATTTTATTGTGCCTTCCCACAGTTGTGCTCCAGAGTCAAGGCATTTCCCATTGAAGAGGAGTGATAAAGATCAGCTCAGCTCGTAGGCAGCTGCTGCTGCTTTACAGCCAGCTGTAAACCACTCACAACACGCTGCACTTGGGAGGGAAGCGGGTTTCTGCATGTGGGATGGCATCCAGCCTGGAAAACCAGATCCCTTTTCCAGATTAAGAGCAAAAATCAGTCCCACTGAAACTGCTGGGCTATTGTTAATGTTCGAGGAAGAAGTTACAAACAAGTAACAATGTCTTTTTTCTGTGGGCTTGGAATCATGGCCTAATAGATGTCAATAAACTGCAAATTATTATTCATTTTCTACAGAACAAGTCTGGAGAGAAAGACCAGAGATCTCTTACTTGTTTCATTTCCTCTGTGGACCAAAGGCAGGATGCTTCGGAAAGTACTGAGGTCAAACTTTGGGGGTCTTGGAGGCTTCCCAGGGGCAGGACCCAGGGATTCAGCTGAAGGGAGAGGTTTAATTCTTGGCCACTTGTTTCTGGGGCTGTAAGACCATTTTCCTGCTCTGGGCTGGCAGAAGGGAGGCTCCAATTCTGCTCCAGAGAAGCACAAGGACAGGCACCAATTAGCCCTCATTTAAGCAAAAATCCACATAGAATCATTAGTTGTTGTACTCACATTTCTAACCAACTTTGTTTCTTCCCAATTTCAGCATCCTCATTACACAGCAGGTCTCTTACCATGTTACCAGAATGGCAAAGTAAATGGAAATGTCCATTTTTACAGATTTTTACAAAGTGAACCATGTTGGGGTCTCAGCTCTCGACAGCTCCCTTCCTCTGGATTATAAAACACTAGCCCAGTTTTCTGTACTGATAACAGCTTAATCCACCAGGATTTAGTGGCGTGGCTGTTTTCAGCATTCAGTCCAAGCAAGGTGGCTTTCCAGGGTAAACAAAGACTTAAGCTTTTCAGTGCCCTGTCACCCAGTGTGACATTAGCAAGGGCACCTTTGCAGCATTTGAGTTTCCTAGCACCAGTTTCTCTAAGAAATATGTTCTCTGAGCTTAAATATGACCTTTTGCGCAGCTGGGAGAGTGCAGAGGGGGGAATTCAGCTTTAAGTGATTTTAATTAGAATTAAACTGTCTTTGCAGATGAGCCAAGCCTTTCTGTGTCTGTGTGAAACTGAAGAGCAGGGTCCAGTCACATTTACCTTGTGACTGCAAAAGGCCAAAGCAGACCGAAATTGAAGATACTCCCCTATCCTCAGTCTTCATCCTATTCTCATAATGTGGACAATTTCCTTAAGTGAGTTTTAAAAAAATTGGTAGAGATGGAGACCCTCCCCTTACCATACTCAGCAGCAGTTTGGGACCCATTTCTTATCTCCAGAACCTCCAGAGAAAGAAAAAAAACATTCCAATGGACCAGTTTGGCCCCTTGTTTAAAGGTCCTGACTTTTAACAGCTTTTCTCTCCAGCTGCTCTACTCTGTACTTCCAGAACACATATGCATATAATGGCCTGGGTCAGAAGGGACCTTAAAGATCATCTCATTCCAACCCCCTGCCACGGGCAGGGACACCTTCCACTAGACCAGGTTGCTCAGAGCTCCATCCAACCTGGCCTTGGACACTTCCAGGGATGGGGCAGCCACAGCTTCTGTGTCACCTGTGCCAGTGCCTCACCACCATCACAGGGAAGAATTTCTTCCTAGTATTTAATCTAAACCTACTCTTTTTCAGTTTGAAGTCATTCCCCCTTGTCCTGTTGCTATATGCCTTTGTAAATAGTCTCTCTCTATATATGCTCAGTGTTAAGAATATACCTTACTGTACCTTTCTGGTGCTGAGGTTTCTCTCTTGGTGGACGATAACCTGCCTGGCAGAATGCAGTTGCCACCGCCCCCTCAGCACCTGCCCCATCAGAGCTCCTGTGTCCTCTGGGAGCCTGGGGAAGAGCTGTCCCACTGCCATGCAGAGCATCCTTCTTCTTGGCACGCCAGTCCAGCACAGCCTTGTTTCCAGAGGATCGCATCCTGTCACTGTCCCATGCAACGGGAGCACGTGTCACCCTCTGCTCCGGACAAGGGTGCATGTCTAAGTTTGCTGCCTGTTGCATTGGGAGTATTGCACTTGCTTTCTCATTGCAGCACAAAGTCTCTTCCCAGATCTGTAGGATATGGTGGAAAGAATCTGGGAGCTGAGGATCCACTGGAGCTGTTTGGCCTGATCCTTGCTGATCAGTGCTACATGACAACAGAGGCTTTTCTGAACTGTTCTGGGGAGAACTCAGCCCTTTCCCTGAGATGTTGCCCTCGTGCTCTTTGTTGTCCCCCATTGGCTCCACGTAACCCAACTTGGCTCGAGGCCATGCTAAGGGGCTGTGTTGGGTGAGCACAGGGGGTTGGGAGGCAGTATGGGCAGGTTTTATTATTTTCACACCTCTCTTACTCAGGGGCGGAGGGCTAGACACAGCATTTCCTCCAGAGCCCAGCTTGGACGTGATCTCAGTGGAAGGCTTCTTGAGTGGCTGTGCCAGCTTGTTAGCCAAGTCAGAGTCATTTTGAAATTTTGCTCGGAGGGCTTTGAAATCAGTCACACCTTCCTGGGTGAGAGGAAAGAGGAGAACACAAAATATCTGCTTACAGAGCTGGCAACAGGCAATTTATACAATCATGATGGTTTCAGACAGAAATAGGCTGCAGACTCCACCCTGGTCACCAAGGATGTGCCAATCCTGGCAAAAATTTAAAAGCAGTAGAGGAGAATTAGCTCTTTCAATGGATCCTCCAGAGGCTCACAAATCACTTCTTATTAAGGCAAAAGAACTGAGACAGGAGGAAAACACAGGAGTAGAGCAGAGAAACACAACCAGAGCCAGCAGGACCAGGAGAGATGCCTGCTTCTCCCCAGTGTCACCCAGTGATGGAGAATCTCCCTCAGGAGGACCTGTCAACAACTAAATTTAATGTTTAGCTTCCTGGCAGAGGTGCTGCTATACTGTTTATGCACCTGCTGAGTAGGAAAGCTCCACTTTATTTTTAGTACACAAACACAAAATGGGAGAGGCCATTGCTTCTCCAGAGATCCCCATTCCATCCACTACCTTCTTTAGAAAACTCCACCATGGAAAGAGAAGCACCAAACATCCTCCTTGGCAGGCTCCAAATGACCCCTGGGACAAAATGTTCTTCCTCCCCAGTGCTAGTTCAACTCAGGTCCCCAAGGCTCTTCGGATGCTTCTCCCCTTGCCTTTATTCCCATCCAGGAAGCAGAGGACATACCACCCAACCAGTAGTACACAATGACAGCAGAAGCATCTCTCAGTGCAGGTGATGAATACTGGCTACAATACTCAATTCCTCTTCCACACCAGACCCCAGGTAATATATGATTTGGAAGAGAGCTAATCAGTGACAGTGCCGTTCAAAAGAACACTTGAAGAACATTTTGCTTCAGGCCTTCATTCCCTGGTGTCTCACCATCCCATGCTTGAGAAAGAGGACCATAATTTTTGCCTGCAGTGTTGTGGCTTAAATTCAGCCCTGAACTGAACTAGGGAGAAAATATGAAGAAAAATTTATGAGCTACTTAAGTCCTTGAACTGCTCTATAACTTTTTATATGCCATGATTACATTAGGTGCACTGCTCTGGCAGCTTAGTTCAGTGCAGAGAACTGTAAGGCTTCACGAGAACCTGTCTAATGAGGAAATTGGAAAAAATTATCTAGGACAGAACTTCGTTATTCTGAAAAAAGCCCCAGCCTTAAGTGTTAAGACAGAACAGATGAATAGCATACTGAGGTTTTATTGCATTTAATTGCACGATTTATTAAACACTGACAATTTCTCTTGAATAACCCCTTTCACTGACTTTATTACTTTCACAGGGTAGTGCATGATGTAAAGAACCAACCCTTGGGGGAGAGGTTTGAATTGCTCCAATTATATTTCATATTAGTGGTCAGCATCTTGATGCTGTGTGAGCTGCCCAGACAGGCTAATCTAGGGGTGAGCCGATGGGAATGGGAGCCTTCAGAAGCATACGGAGGATGAATCAGATTTTGGAAAAAAAATAGTCCCACATGTACCTGATCCCTCCAGCGATGCCAGACAGGAAATAAAGCAGCTAGGTGCCCTAAATGCAATTGCACCAAGCTTTTGCACGTGCTGTAGCAACAGTTGAAGAGTTCAATGCTGCTTACCTCCCCGCACTGATTTTCTTTACTGTAGCACGCAGTTCCTCATCAGCACCCTCAGAGACAAAGAGAAGAGGAAAGAAAAAGTACCTACATGTCTCAATGTGCCCTAGGCAAGGTGGACTCATGAGATATGGGGTTTTTGGTCAGGCACTGTCTGTGACAGTCATGAGCTTGGCACTAAGTTTAATTAAAGAGGGATGGATACAAGCTTCCCTTTTCCTCCCTCAAGTTTTTGTTCCTCTTGCCTTGAAATGACAGCTTCAAGTGATTGGCCTAATTAAGTGGAAGATTATCTGTGCTTAATGTACTCTCAGTGCCCCTCACTGGAATATAGTTTCACCAGACCGCAGCCTGTTGGGATATTCACAGGATAGGGTTAAACTGTACACCATGGCCACCTCCTGCACACCCACATCCAGCTGGACAATCCATCCCTCCCCAGAAAGCTCCTGCAAATGCTGTTTCCTTGCACAGGGCTGAGCTTAGCCAGACCCTCCAAGGTGCAATGAGTTCTCCTGGTCTCTGCAGGGATGATTTTCCATCAGAGCTGGGACTGCTTCAAACCACAAACCCATCTAAGCAACTCTCCACTTCAACCCACACACCTTAACCTGGCCCAGGGAGATGCTCAGCTTAAACATAGTGCTGAGTAGGTCACAGGCAGGACACGTGAAATCCCAGTCCTGGTGTCCCATCAGCGCAGGGAGGGCTCAGGTCCCCTGAAAATCAGATCAGTTGAAAGTGAGGAGAATACACTAATAAATTTAAAGGGCTGCCAACTGCTTACAATGTGTATTTCAGCTACATCTGGCCAAATAATTGACTGCGAATAATACTACATTTGGCAAAAGCCCACGCAAGATGAGAGGGGGAGAGAGTAAAAAGGAAACAAACTTCCACTGGCCGGAAAGCATTAAGGAGTCAGGGGACAGGAGCATTATGGAGTCAGGGGGCAGCTAAACTTCCCATATTTTCTGCCTAAAAATAAAATGCTCTTCTAACATTAAGATCAGTCTAGGAAGCAAAATAAAGCTCAGCTTAAGCCTATGATAAGGGTACCTTTTAGAAGGAGCAGCAGCAGGAGGTTTGTGCTGACGCCAAAGTCTAACCAAAAGGAATCTGAATTACAGAATCACAGAACGGTTTGGATTGTAAGGGATCTTAGAGATCAGCTTGTTCCAATCTCCTGCCATGGGCAGGGACACCTTCTACTAGACCAGCTTGCTCCAAGCCCTATCCAACCTGGTCTTGAACACTTCTAGGGATAGAGCATCCACAGCTTCTCTGGGCAACCTGTGCCATGGCATCACCACAGTCACAGACAATAACTTCTCTCTAATATCTAATCTTACCCTGCCCTCTGTCAGTTTGAAGCCATTCCTCCTTGACCTGTTGCTACAGGTCCTTGACAAAAGTTTCTCTCCAGCTCCCTTGTAGCCCCTTCAGGTACTGGAAGGGTGTAATAAGGTCACCCCAGAGCTATTCTCCATTAAGTAACTAAATAGAATTAATTGTCCTTAGTTTTCTGAAGCCACTTTTCTAAAACAAATCGACACAGGAAGAGAAACCCCATTAAGGACGCGGCACACAGGATAGCCAAGAGAAACCAAGAGCCTGTTCCCCTCCTGGAATTCTTCTGGTTTACTCAATTCTTTATCTTGATTAGCAAGGGAGCTCCGGTGGGTAAATGTTTAATCAGCACTGCCCTCTGCCCTGCCGTGGGACTGCTGGAGTCAAGCCCAGGCACCCTGGGCATGCTGACGAGAGCAGGCTGCAGATACCATCGACTCATTAACCAGCCGGCTTCTCCCAGGAAAAAAAAAAAATCCAACTCTACTTTTTATTAAATTAAGAGGCACAACTGCAGCTCATCTCAGAGTGAAGGGCAATGAAAGCTGCACTGGGAGCCCCTCAGCCCCTACTTTGGGGCAGAAAAGCAGTGTCTGTGTGGTCTCCGCCCGGAGCAGGAGCAGCGATGAGAGTGTGCACCTCACTCCCGGAATGAACTGCTCCCGGCATTCCATGGAGAGAACAGCCCCAAGCTACGAAGCAGAAGCAGAAAACCAAGCAGCAAATCTTTCACCCAGGCCAGGTGCAGAGGAGACAGAACCCATTGCTGCAGTGAGGGTAGAAAGGGGAGCCCCAGCAGTTACCACGTCCATCCCTTGCTGCTCCAGCATGTTCCCTGCCCTGCCTCCAGCCGGAGTCTCCCACAGCTGCTCCCCGCTCTGCTGCCCGTCCTGCAGCCACGCCGGGTGAGGCGGGGCAAGCCCTACACACACCTAGGCAAGCCTGGGTCTGCCCCCGGGGCGGGGAGAGCCTCACCTGGGCAGGGCTGAGCCTGCCCAGCAGTCCCTGACCTGACCCGTGGTTCCCTGAACAACAAATGCCCACGCTGTGGCAGGTTCGGGATGGGTTCAGAATGGGAATGATCAGCTTTGGTTTGCTTTGTGAGAGAAAGAATGGCACTTGCCTCTTCATGGGTGCCCCTACAGCACATATGTGTCCACATGATGTGCATATATATGGCAGCTTATAGAATGTTAGAATGGTTTAAGAAGGGACCTTAAAGGTCACCTAGTTCCAACCCCACCCCCCCCCACGTTCTCAGGTGTCTTCTCACACCTGGAGTAAGCAAAACTGAGCCCCACCATGCCCAGCAGTAATTCTTACCCCACCTCTTCTTAGGTCTCCCCATGGGTGACACCCACCTTTATGCAGCAGCCCAGCCTGCACCAGGCTCTTCCCCACAGAGAAGCCAGAGTGATTAAAACAGACATTTTCCCAGAGGAACCAAATGTTTCCTTCATCTCTGGATAGCAGAGTCCAGCAAAAACAATCATCCTTGCTGAAGCCCACACATATTTCCTGGTGAAGCACCCTTTCCATGGTGAGCTGTTTCTCCAAGTCCTAAGGACAGACCAGCTAAATTAGGGCAAACAAGACTTTTCCTATCACTGGATATTTCTGCCCTGGAGAACACACTGAAAGGATCTGTCCAAACATTGAGCCCATGTTTTTACAGAGCATGTCTCCCAGGAAAAGCAAGGCTGGTTACCTTGGCAAGAAGATAACTAAGAGCCCCAGGACTTCCTTTTTCCCCTCCATAACTGATCAAATATTATTTCATCTCTTTCTGCAGGAGTGCTTGATGTTTTCCTTCAAGCAGAGATGGCTGCTGCACAGAGCCTGGGTGCTGGTATTCAGAGGTGGCTGTCTATGGGGCTTGGGTGGGCAGGAAGCCATTGGCACCCTAAGCAATACTCATTAGTTGACCCTAATCCCACATAACAAGACATAACACCCCTCCTACAGATCATTCCCAAAGAACTGCCTGGAAAAAAACCATAGAGCAACCTTAAAATCATCTAGTTCCAGCCCTTCTGCCACAGGCAGGGACATCTTCCACTAGACTGGGTTGCTAAAAGCACCATCCAACCTGGCCTTGAACACTTCTAGGGATGGGGCAACCACAGCTTCTCTGGGCAACCTGTTCCAGTGCTTCACCACCCTCACAGGGAAGAATCTTTTCCTAATATCTAATCTAAACCTACCCTCTCTCAGTCTGAAGCAATTCCCCTTTGTCCCATCCCCCTCCCCACATGGGCCTTGAGCAAAGCCTTGCCCCAGGCACCACTAATGCCTTCAGGAGTGGGACCAATGCTCTCACAGCCTAACCTGACCTTGCTTTCCAGAGCCAAACTTGAGGAGAGATGAAAAATAACAGGAAGAGAAATTGGAAAGGGGGGGGGTGGAAGCAGGGAAAGGCTTATTTGTCAGAGACATGACTCGAAGCACGAGTCTCATTCCTCACCACATGAAAAGTCCTGCTGCTGCGTGGTGGTCTTGGAGAAGAAAGGGGGGTCCTGCCGAGCTGAGAGTTGGCAGGGAATTCCCCCAAGCCAGGGCTGGAGTCACAGCATGATTGAAATCAATGCCAGCTTTGTGTACAGGTAGCCGGGGAGGATTTATGAGCGGTATGAACACAGACCATGAATTAAAGCACTGTTGGGGAATCAGGAGGTTGTGACTTCAGAGCCATGGTCCTGCGGAAAAGGACGGGGCAGATTCCTCTATATGCACTCTAAAAACATTTAAAAAATGCCAAAAGTTTCTTGAAAACATGCATTTTGTGAGTGCTAGCCCTAGTGGGACCCCACTAGCCTCACCTCCCCTCGACAGCAGCCTCAGGGCTGCCATAAATCGCTCCGGGCTGCACTAACTGCACGGGGAGCACGGTGTAGCCACAGTGTTGTTGTACAGATCAAACACTGCAGAGGTGGAAGCCAGCTTTTTTCCCTGGCTCTGGACTTTTGGGGAAAGCCTGATGACAAAGAGCTGGTGCTGCTCTACATAAGTCACCTTTTAATGTGCCACACAGAAAAATTTCCTTCGAGAAACTAAACAGAGATGTCAAGAGACAACAAAACACTTTACACCCTCCCTGAAATGCTGGAGGGAATGCAGGTAATCCCTTCACTAGCCCTTCCCCTCCTACCCCACCTCTTCCGATAGTGCTGGTGCCTCCCATTGGTCCCTACCAAGCTATTGCCAGGAATAGTGACATCCCAGTGAAACACAATGACCACCTTGTCCTCTGCTGTTATTCCACAGGCAGCAGATTGGAGCAGAAGCATGGGGTTTGCTCTGGGTTTGTGTCTCAGAGGCACCGACCCAGAACAGGAATTCCCAGGCACAGCCCTGATGTGAATAAAACCAAACAGCACTACTGAGAGTAGCAGCCCCAAACACTCCCTATATATGCACCACCTCCCCAGAACAAACCATTCCAGCCTGTTTAAAAATTTAAAATTTCATTATTTGGATGTTTTTTTCCTGCAGTTGTGCTAATAGTGTATTATGTAGTTGCATCAGTCCAAGGGCTGCAAGCACAGCATCCAGCAGACTTATTTTCCCTGAATTATTCTTTTCAGCTACTTAGTGACTGATGGGATTTGTAATATAATATAGGTCTATTATATAGATTTGGAATTTGGGGGTTTTTTTTCTTTGTTTGTTTGGATTGGTTTGTTTGTTTGGTTTTAGATTTTGTTGTTGTTGTTGTTGGTTGGGGTTTTTTTTGAATTCACAGAGGTGTTACTAAAGAGCAGAAACAACAGCAGATCTTGGGAATATGATTTATTTCTAGTCTTTCAGACTTTTAGAAAGGTGGGGCAGTGTGACTGGTGAAGATGAGGCAAATTTTTATGCAATCCAGTCTTCTCTGGAAGACAACTAGATTCAGGTGTTGCCCGTGATATAATTGGTGATAACATTAGCCCAGTGTTATGATATTAGAGATTAGGTGTGGTCTGACAGCTTGTTTTCTTTTTTCACAGCTACTGGCCCCACATGTGGAACAACACTGGGGAAAGGCAGTAAGGTCCATATCTCTGAAAAAAAACAACTCAAACCCCAGACAAATGGGAAAAAGTGGATAGCAGGGCACAGTCTTGTACCAGGGAGGGATTTTAGCTCAGATTTTATGCTTTACTCTGTCCCCAAGAGGGCCAAGACACTCACCTCAGTCTGGTTCCTTGAACATCTGATAGAGTCCTAGAATGGTTTGGGTTGGAAGGGATGCTAAAGATCGTCTAGTTCCAACTCCCTGCCATGGGCAGGGATGAGGATGATTTGAATCTCAGCCTTTTTCTGCCAGGAGGTCATATCATGGTTTTCCAGCAGAGGGGGAGAGAGGATCACTTGTTCCACCATCGAGCGTCTTACTCTCTCTTGCATTGCTGGCAGGAATGAGAAATTTAAGAAAATGCAGTATTATTGATCCCTGCATTCAAAATCCAACACTTTCATTTACTGGCCAGGACAACTGTTGTTTAGGAGGAGCCAGTGTAGGTACCATACAGCTCCGTCAGAATTTTTAAGATCAGCCCCACCAAAGCACTGTAGCAGTCAAGAAAATTAATTTAAAAGCCTTGCAATGTTTCAGGTATTTTATCAAGTTGCATGGTTGTCTCTGAAGGATGGCCCTGATCCCACACTTAAATGCATACTTTTTTCCTAGAAATATAGCCCATATAATTACTTGTGTGTTTAAAGCTAAGCGTTTACTCTGGTAGAAGATAATGTTATCAGACCAGTTCAGTGTTCAGTGATACCAAATGAGGCTGGCACATCCAGCACTAGGGCTGGTCCTTAGATAGACCTTTTCCATGCCTCCCTCCAGCCTCTGCACTCAGTAACTGAGACACATGCACAGCGTTGTTGGTCCTTAAAATGCACCATCTCGCAGTGAGCCCTTGGTAGCTGGAGAATTTAAGGTGGGGAGGAAAAACAGATGTACTTCAGGCAATGAGGTGCAGAACTGGTGCACAGAGGAAAAGCATGCTGGTCAGAGGCTGGTCAGCAGTGTTTGCTGTCACCCCTCTGACATGGAGGATGATGACCTGGATAATACAGAAACATCATCTAGCACACAGCATCTGCTCTGCAGGGTAAACTGTAGCAAACACCTTATATCTGTCTTATCCTTCTTCATACTTCTACTCAGGTCTTCTATTTCCTATATGATATAAAGACATATTCCAAATCTAAATCCTTCTCTTGAAGATATCTGTGCTGGGATTTTGATTTTGAAGTTTAGAGATGAAGACCTTGGAAGCCAGCTTTACTTCCTTGGCAAAACAGAAGTTATTTTACCAAGCTGCTGTGCAGGGAAAGTTCTCCAGCACCTGTAGAGAGGATGAGCTGAGAAAGGCCATGTGTGCTGTGAAACAGCAAACTTTCCAAGGGCAGAGCTCCAATTTCTAGGCATAGCTTCTTGATCTTGCCATAGCTACATCTCTATAACCCCTGTACATTGCAACAGTCTCTACATTCTTAAAAGAAACCCCACCACCCCTGAATAAAGGCTTTCTGCTCTGCGCTTTTCCTTGGTGAACCACGACAGAACAAACAGCACATGGCAGATGCCAGTCACATCACCTAATGCTCAACAGCAAGAAGTTTGGATACAACTTTGTGGGTAGGATGCATTGAACAGAATAAAAAAGAACAGGACTCTTCCTTTAGATGGTCACAGTCTTCAAGTCGGGAACAAAATTCAGATATATAGTACTGCATGAATAATGTACTACAAAAAAATAAAAATAGAACATTGGCATAAAAAAAGAATGATTATTTTACATAACTGTATCCCCTGCAGCAAAAACTGTATTAATATACTAAAAATAAAAATCTACATATGAAGGAGGAACAAATGCAAATTGCTGGATGACAACAACATTATATTATATATATTATGGCTTCACCCTGGAGCTAGGCTTGTGCAGACAGCCACATTACCCACGGGCTGCTCAGGTGCTATGCAAAAGATCAGTGCATTTTGTAGGCGGAAATTAATTCCCCTTTCTGGGCCAAGTGGAACAAAATCCTGTTTTGCTATCAGTGAGGACAAGTGGGTGCCCAAGACTGTTTACTGAGTTAATCAGCCCCTGATTTTTAGATACGTAGGAGTTGTAAATGAGGAGTTGTGTGCCTTCTAATTAGAGCGAAAGATTTCTTCAGTGTTGGGGGAAACAGGTTTGTGATGGGAATAGTCACAAAGTGACGATGTGAGCTTGCTGCTCACCCCAGCCTGCTCACAGCCCCTACTTCCATGCTCCTGAAGAGCCTCAAGATGTCATGGCTCATCCTCCTGAAGGTGACTGCATCACCACCAACAGCATGGCCATCACTGCAAGCCAGAGATTCAGAGAGTTAATTCAGGTTTAGAGTCAAGGATCCCACACACATTTTAGACACGTTCAATTCATAACGTTATAGATGGAACCATAGCTTTTATATATATATATCACTTTGGGAACATAACACCTTTGAGAAAGGTTCTTTAATTTCACCTCTAACGTGGAGTGCTTCACTTGCTGCTTAAATCTCTCTCTCACGCCTCTCCCTCAGACGACCTCACCTATCAGTGCGAAATTGGTGTTGTGCCTGATTGCACAAACCAGCCCAGCCTTTTACCTGAGAGATGTGCCACAAATAACTTTCATTAGATATATATGGTGTGTTTCTGATGCTGCTATCAGAAAAGATATAATGCCTCGACAGTCTTGCTTAGATGCTGAGGAGGCACTTGGCTGTGCAAAACATCCATTTATATCACAGGACAGCCCAGGTTTGGATTGAAGACAGATTTGGAAGATGGCCAGGGAGGGTCCTACCATGAGAACAGTGGGGTCCATCCCCATCAGACCTCTATAAGCATTGCTAAAACCTTTTTTAAGTCATTCTGTCTCAAAATAGACATGCAGAGAGGCTGTGATGTGTAACAGGGAGGTGACAAGGGGGATTGCCTTAGGCTAGTTACAATTCCCTACTTTTCTCCCAGGCAAAAGCAATTTAAGTTTAATAGTATATTGAAAAAATATTAAACTCCTTATTCGAGTTCTTCTTGCATAGGCGAAGAAAGGAGAAGGACTTTCTGAACCCATCTGAAGTGCATTAGTAGGTAAGGGATTACATTAACATACTCCCAAAGGTCACAAAAGGGCAGTTTTCATTTCATTTCACTACAGAGTTTACCCATGTGCTACATTTCTTCGTGTTTAGCAAAGACAAGCCCCAGGGTCATTCTGAACTTTAATTACCTTAAAATAACCCCATAAGAGGTCCTTTTATTTTGATAATTTACAATACCAGCTATTGAAATAAGCTTTGCAATTAATTTGGGAAATACACAAAGTGACACTTCTATCCCAGTCTTTTGTGGACAAAGGACAATTCACTGTCTGCTTAATAGCTGTAATAGCCCAAGACCAGACTTTCTTGCAATAATTACACTTTCTCTTGAATTTACTGAGGTTCAAACTTCCAGTTGTCTGCTGGGAACACTTCATTTATGCATGAAGCATCTCAGCCCACTTATGCAGAAGAAAAAGCAGGGAGATACAGACCCTTATTTGAACACACAAGTCTCCACAGATCTCTTACTCTTTTTTTAACTGCTACCTAATGAAGTTACAGATTCCTTGTGTATTTTTGTATCTGCCCAGGAGTCCTTAGGGGAGTTCTGGAGGCTGTGTGCAAGCTTGAGGAAACACCTATGGGGCAACCTGGGCTATGACCAGGTTGTCTTTCCAATGGCCATTTTTAGTTTCTTCTAACACAACAGAACTAAATATGGTCATCTTGTGACTATTATCTTAAAAATAAATAACCTGGGGTGTTCTTGCTTTCTTACACTTGTGCACATCCACTACTTCTGTGCTAAGATGCCACCCAGCTAAGAAAGAGCATTAGAGCCACCACGAACAGATGGGTTTGCACAGTGTATGGGCACAACAATTTCAGGTGTGTGGGACATCTTCCTCACCCCAAATCACTTTGGAAAACAAAGAGTTTTCCAAGATTCTCATGGTTCAGTGACTGTGTAAGGGCCATGCAAAAGCTGGGAGATAACTCACATCAGCTTTAAAGATGGAAAACTGTCTTATGGGGCTGGTAATGGGAGGAAGCTGAACTGACATTTCCCTGACATATCTGGAAGGTACATGTTCCTCATAACACAATTTTGTGCTAATCTTCAATTTGCTGTACTGGGAAGCTTTTCCCTGGTCAGCAACCAGACACACCAAAATTACAGTGAAGTTACTGTGGGAAATAAAATGAGTTTCCTCCTCCTTCAAATTAAAAGGATGGAGCAGGTTGGACAAGAAACACACTGCTGTAATAGGATTTGATTGACTTTAAGGTGGAAACAGTTGCACAGTTTAATATATTTCCTTGCCAGAAAACTGGGAATTTGTTTCCAAAAGGGCAAAGGCCTCTGGGATGTGTCCTGATTCTTTGTGATTCGATCTGTGCTATTGTCAATGATTTACCTCAGTGTTTTGGAGGCTGGTGGGCTCTGTGCTTCTTCCAGCAGTCCTGAAACTTAAAGCTTTTGTTTGCAGCTGATCTATAGCAAACATTTACATATGGGAAAACAATGTGGTGGAGCCAGTGTCAGCTCTCTCTTTTGATCCTGTCTATATGCACCCTGGTTTTAATGGCACGCCAGGAGCCCAAGGCATTGCCTACCCAAAGGTAAGTCTGTTCCCTCTCCAACTTTACATATAGAAATTACCAGCATGTCAGTCAGCCCATCAATTTTGTCCTGACTTGAGGCATGTGCACACCATGCTCTCTGTAAACAGCTACCAGGAAAAAAAAAAATTATTGGCAGTTGTCCAAAGCCCAAGCTCAGGATCATAATTCCTTCTTGAAGGAACTGTTTGCACAATGGTTTTTCTTTTACTGATTACTATTAAGCCTTCCTAAACTTCCTTACTGAAATTAGCATACTGGGTTTGGGCACTTCAAATGAATTCTCTTTACGGGATGATTTATGAGTTAATATTTTTCATATTCTTTTTCATTATAATTATTTTACATTTGACAATGTGAAGTTAACAAGTGCATGTGAATAACCCAATTTTCAATCCAAGCCAGATCCTCACACCTCAATTTTTTTCTGTGAACAATATTATTAACCTATTTGAGTGTCACTTGGTCTTTGAAGGAAAGGAATAAACAAGTTACTTTTTTTCTAAAGCTATAGTGTCATGATAGGAAAATGGTTGGATTTTTTTTTCTACAGCTATTAATTTCAGGCTTGTTGTAAAGGCAAATATGATTTAGAAGGATCAAAAAAAGGTATCAGTGATAATTGGAACATGGAGACAAGGAGAAGGCGGAAAGGAAAAAAAGTGTGGTAGTGATACACTTAATTATGAAGGCTTATTCCGATAATCCCTTTTGAAAATGAACAAAGACAAGATTTTTGATGTTTGATGAACTTATCAAACAAGGCAGAATAATGAAGAGGTAAATGTAAAATCCAATCGAAGGTGAGCCAATTAAGTACTTTGAGAAATGCTGAAGGATACAGCCCACAAATCCTCCTGTCAGAGCAAGAAGGCATCAATACATATGTGTCCTCCAGCTCCATTTGTCTGCAGGTTCCTGTTGATTTCCTGGCGACACGGTGGGTTTTTATCTCACACAATGATCTGCATCCACAGACTCCCTTGCTGAGCTGTTGTGGCTTTCATATAGTAAGTCTCTCTTCTACAGCCTCTGATGAATCCCCAATGTGCTCCATACCTCTGCTAATTATCAATATTTCTCTTTGGACTGCAGTCTTGTAAGTAAAACAGGCTGCTCATTAGTTAGTCACCAAAATAATACTACTAAAAATGATGTTTTGACTTGGAATAACTCTTTAAAATGCTTTGAAAGCTACGGCAAACACAGAGTTGCATTAGCACTCCACAGATTGCTCCTCAAGACAAAGAAATGCATCATACAAATAAAGGTTGCAGGAGTTAGGACAGAAACAGAGACTGTAATGACTGGGCTGGGAGGAAAGAGAAGTATTTTCTTGCTGTAATATAGTGATATTCAGTGTATGTGCAGAGTCTGATTCAACAGCCAGGAAGATACAATACCTTTGCCATTTTCTGCCTTTGCAGTCTTCCTTTAGTTATTTTCTTCTTCTCAGAATTTATGTATTTTTTTTTAGAAATAGACAACAAATTTTTCATCAACATCCTTTGTACATTATTTTCTCAGCGCTGTTGGTGTAGCCATTCCCACCACTCCACAAAACCCCTGGGAAACAGACCCTGACTTCATACATAGCAGGAAAACTACCTGACCATGAGTTCACACTGGTGTAAAAATAGTGAAATCAATAGATTTCAAAACATCCCTACTCCTGGAAATTGTGATATGCTTTTGAAGAGAAAGGCAAAAAATAATCTTTTCTTTAAAACCTGTCTCTTTCTGACATCCGTTCTGTTTACTCAGTGTGTTTGCTCTTAAATATATATTATGTACATATATTTAATCATAATTTTAAATCTACCTGTTGGAAAGGGCTAGGATCTCTTGGGAAAGCAGGAAATCCAAGACAAAATCCTCAAGCACTGCACCTGTGGCCCCTGTTCAATGCTTATGGTGAATACCTGGGTGGGACATCTCAGGTTGTAATACAGTCACCTCTGCTAAGGGATGCTTCCCACATCCTACAACATAGGTTCCTGGTGGAAAAACACACACAGAGACCATTTCCCCTCTTCTAGCCTCCAGCCCTCCTTAAAACACAACTTCAAAGACCTTAGACTGCGCTCTCTCTCCCCCCTTAGAAGAAGCAGCAGAGATGTTAATTCTCCAGCTCCTGTCGACTGTCAGCTGAGCCAGTGGTCAGGATGGACTGATTGCTTTCCTTGTCAAGAGAAAAAAGTAAGGATCCACTGTAATGTATTCATTTATCTTCAGATGTGTCTGTGATGAGGATGTACACACATTAATTATACATATTATACATATTCATCATTCCAAAGCATCCAGTAAACCCATCCAAATATGATGGAGATGCTCCTCTACTTGAGAGGTTCTTACTTACCCTGGTGTAAACTGGGGAATAAATTTGAGGCAGCAGAACAGGAAGAGGAAAATCAAGGCAAATGGTGGAAGAATCAGGCCAGAATACTTGCCCAAGACTTTCTTCCCTTTTTATCTCAGATTTAATTAAGTATCCCCTGATTCTTAATGCAAATATTCCAATGAAAAGAAATTAGAAGCAGCCTTCATTCATCTGCTCCTGTTCTTAATTTTTATATCATTTCACATATGTCATCATAATTTTTAAATATCTAATTTTGCTTTCTACTGAGTTTATGTTATCCCTGCTTTTTTCATTCCTGTGGTTATAATCAGTAAATTATTTGGCTCTTCTCCCTTTCCCTTTTTTTTCCCCTTCCTAGTTTAAAGAGCAGCAATTCTCATTAATAATCCATCAGAAATGTTGCAGGATCAGTGTTGTAATTAGTGTCTGTGTCCATCTAACACAGCCTGTTACATTCCAGGACAAAGTATGCGTAACTGGAAAAATGCCATATTATTTCCAAGGTATAAAGCAGCGAAGGGATACTTCAAAAACATTCCTTCCAACCTCCTCTAAATTCCCACCTATCAGCTTCCCACCTCTCTGCTGACGCTCCCTCTCCATTCACCACATACAAAGTCTTTGGGCCATATTAAAAAAAAAAAAAAAGGGATATAGATAAAAATGATAGTTTTGATTGCTTTATAGCCCACGGAGGTGATGTCTGTGGGGGATACAAGTGGTTGTCTCTGTTGTGTGCTGTAGCACCGGTACCGGAGGCTGGTGCAGCCGGCGAAGTTTGCAGGGAGGAGATGTGCAGGGCACCTCTGGGATGAGCAAACTTGTCATGCTGAGACCACGTGTACTGAACCCCCCAGCTGCGGGAAGGACTTTCGGTGCGAGGAAACAGGTGAGTGAATCAGGCACAAACTCCTGCCAAAGAGGTTTTTTTCCTGGCTGGGCAGCCCTGGGGTGATATCAATCCCCTGCCAACCAGGTGGCAGGACGGTGAACCAGTGCAAGGGGAGGCAGGAAATTTCCCCTCTTTGTTTTTTCCCCCCACTTTTACAGAAATGCATCCACATTACGCTCAGATTTAGATAGAAAGAAGGCTGTGTGACACAGAAAATGTTAATTTTTCAGTAAAACAAAGAGAGTAGAAATACTCTGCTCCAACTGCTGTGCTACACACTCACACTCCCCTCCATGGGCACAACGCTCTCACAACACACTGTTTTTTCCCCCGCTAGAGACATAGTTCAATCATCAATCCAACTAGCAATCTGTTGGGGTGATTTATTTATTTTTAGCCATCCTCAGCTCTGAGGACTGGGATATAATACGGCTGTTCTCTGAGAGTTTGACTAGCCTTGACAGATTTTTGTTTCTACACAAATGGCTCAAACTTCCATCTTGAACATCTAATGAAAACTAATTTTAATAAATTTAGAACCATACATTAGCTCTGCAACTAGCTCAGCAGCTGGAGTAGGTCACTGTCCTTCCATGGGACAAGTGCAGCAGTGCCAGATCCCTTCTGCCATGACTGTCATGTCAAGGCTTTCTCCTCACTCCCAGAGGCAAAAGCTCTTCCAAGTTGCCCTTCCTACAAACATCCATTCTTGCACTCTATTGCAATAAATCCCCCAAATACCTCCTGCAATTGGAAAAGGCAAAATTGCACTTTATAAAGATGGAGTTGACTTCCTTAAGCCAAGTGGAGAAGCTATTCCTATAGTAACTTTCCAAGACCATAATTTTAGATATTACAGTCAGGGCAGTGAGGCAACCTCACCTCGATTCCCACCCCATGGGAGTGGCCAGCTTGAACTCAGAGCTGTGCTCACTTGGGTCGCAAAGGGAAACTTCCTGCAAGGAGCTTGGAAAAGCACATTCCCACTGGAAGAGCGCTGTGTTTAACACCCAGCATGACTTCCTGTGGCCCTGAGATACGGGTGAAAAAGAGTCCAAGCAGTGCAAGCTGCCAGCAAGTGTTTCAGAAGGGCGGATAAGCCATCGCCTGCATCTGTGCACTTTAGGTCGCTGTATTAAACGTCACCTTGTGTGCAACGGAGAGAGAGACTGCAGAGATGGGTCTGATGAGGAGAACTGTGAGGATGAAGATACTGAAAGCCCTTGTAAAGACCTGTTCCCAATCCCGGGGTCTATAAAAGCAGTCCAAGGGTGAGTAATTAATCAATAGCTTCTACTCTCACAATCAAAACTGGATCCTTATATTGCTCTTCCTTAGTAATAGCAGTGGTCCATGAACTGACAGGGTGCTGTCCCATGCAACCATGGGTAGCAATGAGGGAGGCAAGAGGGTTCATCCCAGCTTTTATTTCAAATCCTCTCTCAGATTTACTATCCGACCTTGGCCTCTCCCAGCCACACTGTATTTGTGATGCCCACTTTTTACTCCTGTAAAAGTCAGCCATTAGTTAACCTTCCCATCAGCTCGATCCAATGCTCTCTGGAGTCCATGAGATAAATGTGTCCCTGGCCCAGGACCTAGGAGAGTCCATCAAAAGTTTTTCAAGACATGTATTAATTTTCACTGTGAAACATATTTAATTCTGCTCTCTGATGTGCTTCTCCTGTAGAACATACAAAACCAATGGGGTTTACTATGTTAGTCTTAAAGGTGATTCCCTGTTGTGAAGAGAAATGCTGCTGTCTAGTTTGAATAACACTTTCATTTCAGGCCATGGAATTACAGAGAATGCTAAGTAATGGGAGGGATTTCAGAGGGCAGCAGATGTGAGGGCTGGAGAGAGGGAAGGAGGAACAAGGAAATAATAAGTGAGAGACTTGGCAAAGCACAAGCTGACTGCATGTCTAGGGAGGGTGTTAACTGCCCTGACAAATGGGACCATTATTAAAACGAAAGAGATGAAATTAAGATAGAAAATAATTATATGAAATGCCAAGAAGCACTTTGTGACAGTGAGATACATTAGGCTAAAGGGAGACCTGAAGGAATTCCAGGACCTTCGGACTTTCATAACTGTATATGCTGGGAGGGGCTGAACAACTTAACTGATTTCTTCCATTTCTAGCATATGAGTCCAAACTAATGTTTTGGAATTAAAATGGTTGTTTGTCTGTAACGTCTGTTAGCTTTGGGAAGGAGATAGCAACAAGAGAGCAAACCCAACCCAATTTTAAGTTCTATTTAAATTCCTCAGGAAACTTGAGGCTAGATAACCTGTAGTGTCAGGAGAGCCTGTGACAAAGACTGTTGAGGGAATAAAACAGGAATGATGGATAACTTTCTGAATGCTATTTCTTTCCAAGATACAATATCCTAACACAGGAAGAGAGACAGTTTGTATACGATCCTGAGTTTTTTGGAGGCCAGTGTGAGTATGTCTACAACGGAGAGTGGCGGGAGCTGAAGTACGATGCTGCCTGCGAACGTCTGTACTACGGGGATGACGAGAAGTATTTCCGCAAACCTTACAACTTTCACATATACCAATTCCTAGTAAGTGCTTTGAGTGGTCAAATTCAGCAGTGATTTCCCAGTAAAAAGCCAAACTTCCTACAGATATCAAATACATTTTATCATTCACTAGAGGTTGTCTTTCAAGTTACATTTCCCCAGCTGCTGCCGAGAAAACAGGCAATCGATGATATAAATGCTGTTTTATGGCACATCAAGGAACTAACATGCTTTATCACCCAGGCATTGCCACTGCTTACTCTGGCCTAGTCAGAGCTAAGAGAAATGGGCTTTCTCTAAATTCTGCTATTAATGAGCTGTAGAGCTTGCACAAGCCACTCACCTCTCTAGGGATGCAGGTGGCCACGTGTAAAACTGTAATGATGCTTGCTGGTTCAATCTTTGAAAGCGTTTTAAGTCTATGGCATGGCTACAAAGGACATAAATCCAAATTCTGAGTGAGACAGGGATCCTGAAACCTATCACCGTGTATCACAGTACCTATAGTCCATGAGGTCACATATGATGTTGGAGACTGATCTTAGTAGAGCAGGGGTTCAGCCTGGGTCTCCCACATCGTCAGTGGGTGCCTTCGCCACACTTGGAAACGTCCATCATGCTTTTTGACATGAACGACTGAAAACACATTATTCCTAGGAAATATTAGGGCCACAGACTCAGTGCAAGCATCTTTCATGTCCTCCTAGCAGGCAGAGTCCCCTGTGCCCCTTAGTCCCCAGTTTGAACACTGGGGCTGGCTTTTTACAGAGCTGGCAAATAGTACAGCCCAGATTCAGCAAGACTGCTCAATTCCACACACCAGCAAGGTAAAGCTGTCAAGAAAAAGGTCACTTCTCTAAAACAGAGGCAAAACAATGTTTGTTTTCTGGTCTTGCCACCATAAATGGCTGTTGAATTTTTTTCCTAAATAAATTCATCCAGAAGCAGGCTGGAGAGAAAAAAAAAAAAAATCAGTCCAAATCCTTAGGATTTGGCAGAGCTGGAAGGAACTGGAAGGAAGGTTTTATAATGGGAAGTGTCAAGCTA
Organism: Manacus vitellinus; assembly: GCF_001715985.3. Lineage (NCBI taxonomy): Eukaryota > Metazoa > Chordata > Aves > Passeriformes > Pipridae > Manacus > Manacus vitellinus. The sequence goes on along the minus strand of NW_021939546.1, from coordinate 7,417,082 downwards.
TCTTAATAGGTAACATTACAAGTTCTGGCTTTGAGTAGCTAAACACAAACCTCTCCCCTGCTTGGAGATGGATGAAGCAAAATGCTTGGCTTTATCCACATTTCTCACATATTTCCAAATGAAATGTCATGTGACTTAATTCCTTATTCCACATTCACTGAAGTCAATGCCGGTGCTGTCAGGAGCATCACAGGCTTCAAGCAGAGGCACTATCAGCTCCTTGAAGAAATGAAGATTAAAAAGGAAGAGAAGTACCTGAAAAAATTAATGTCTGCTCCTTTCATTTTAGGCTCATGCTGATTCTGGATTCACTTTTGAGTTTTACGACGATTCAAAGGATCTGCTTGATGCCCTTAAAAATCATAAATCCAAAACAATGGGCTTTACCATTGGAATTGGGCCTGCAGGTTCAGATATACTGGTAAACCTGGGCCTCACTTTATCAGGTGCCAAAGGATCCCTGAAGAATTTCACGGAATACACTGCAAAGGTAAAAAAACCCAACCAAATCAGTGATACATATGCTCCAGTCGTATCATCTGTGCATCACATGGTCTGGCTGTAACTTATGTCAGTTTATTCTCTCAATTGCATTTTTTAACACAGTAATTGTACCTTAATTTGTTCATGTAATTGCAAATGTATGATCGTCAGTAATCCTGTTTGCTGTTCTTTGTATGTTTTAGCAAACAGGGAGTGGGAATAAAATTGAATTACGAAGTGCCACAACACATGTCATCTCACCCCATTCTGTTTCATGGCTACATTAAGCACATAAATAAAAAAATGCTTAAAAGTGACGATGAGGGAGGAGGAAATATCAAGATGCTGATCCAAACAATAGTCCTCAGGGAATGGTCTCCAGTAGCAAATATATCTTGTTCAAATTAATACAAGCTGCCTTATGATGGGGAAATATGCTACTTTTTATGGGAGGTTAAAATACCATGCTGAAAAAAATAGTACCTGGTAATAGGGTGCACTTCTCACAGCAGGCTTACATCATGGACTAGCTGTGATGACCTCTTTCCAATCTAATAACATGAGTGCTGGTATTTCCCACATTTACCGTGCCCCATCTCCACTTCTCTTGTGGCTGCTGACAGAAAACAATAAAGAAGAATTACTTTGATGGTGTTCTGAGTTAAAATGCCCTTAAAAGCTGTTTGAAATGAGCACCATTATAGTATTTACTGTGCCCTTGTCCAGACTCACACAATGTTTGTAGCTAAATGATGATCAGTTATTGGAGGAATCATTTAAAGGGCTGTTCTGGTTGCACTGGAGCCTTGTTCGAGGCAATGACTAATCTAGAGGTGGAGTTGTGGATCTGTTGGTATATCCAGGAAATCCTACCCCATCAGCATCTTCCTGGCCAGGGTATTTCCCCACAGCTGGGCTGGGCCTGCCTTGCCTTGACCCTTGTCCTGTATCACTGGTTGAGGTTGTGAAAAAAGCAAAAGGGAATAAACGCTATGGAAAAGAAACCAGAAAAAGAAATAGCAGAAACAGAAAATGGAGGAAAACCAAGCTGAGCCTCACACATCAGTAAAAAACCTCGTAGCATCCAACACCACAGCTTTGTCCTCCACCTCCACAGCACATAAGAAAAAGACTCTAGAAAATGAATTAATATTTCTTTCATTTAAACCTGGGCTTGTTTTCATGCCTTCAATATACACTGACAGTCAGAGACTCAGGCTTTCCTCTGCAAGCCTAAAGACGAGAAATTTATTTTTTTAAATGAATGTTGACTGCAGCTTCTTTTTTCTTTACCTGCAGGACCTTGCATTCATTAGAGCTGTGACAAAGGTGCAGACAGCCCGTTTCAAGATGAGAAGGGACAACGTTGTTTTGCATGAAGATGTACTGCTCTCCCTGCAGGAGCTTCCAGACACCTACAACTATGGCATGTATGCCAAATTCATCAATGACTATGGCACCCATTTCATGACATCTGGTACCATGGGAGGCATCTTTGAGTACATCCTCGTCATTAATAAGGAGGAAATGCGAAGAAAAGGTTAGAAAATGAGAAGCTATTCTCTGTTCACAACTTTCTGCTCTAAACCAGCTCTTTCCAACCTGGTGACCGAGGGGTGGATTTCCACAGCCATCTCCTCCCTGGACCCCGGGAGGGTGGATGCTCATCAGCACGTCTTTGCTGAGCTGTCTGGCCCATCCCAGCACATGATAGACACATACTCATCACAAGCCCAAAAATGCATGGGGGGATGACATAGGGGTATCCACACATTCACAAGATGGATGCACTACTGGCCACATGGCAGGGGATTAGCTTGAGTGTCACAAAATGTGCTTCCCAGTCTAATGTCAGAAGTATCTGGGTGAGGTTTTGGTAGTTTAAGAAGGAACCTGAGCATTATCTTCTCCATTTTTTCAGTGTCACTTGCCAATCTTCTCCTATTTCTTATAGTCTTTGTTCTGGCCATTCTCATGAATGCTCAAGGTTTGCAAACTCATCCAGAGTAAAGCAAGCCAGCCCACTCACTTTTTAGCCTGTTCATAGTGAAGGCTGCAATTTTCTGTAAATGGAAATAGCACACTGTACTTGGCAGTACCTCTACCACTTTACTCTGTTCAGTGTCATATCTGAAGACTAACAGACCTCTGTTAGCTCCAATTCTCAACAAATTAGAGTGGATGAGGCTGGAGAGCCACAACTTTGAATCTCAATTAGATAAAATACCTACTATAGATATCTAGAATGCAAGAATAGCCATTACTGGTGAACCAAAGCATAACATTTTTCCTCATAAAAAATGTAAGATGCAGAATAATAATATGGTACTTCAGTACACTAACCAGATTGCCAACTTTTGTAAAGGTGTCAACAATGCAATAGACCCCACTTTCCCTATGGACCATCACACCACTCTGCAGAGGGTACCCAGGTAACTGCCTTGGTAACTCCAGGCTGGACATGTATGTAGAAGGAAACTGTGATCTTGGACATGTGCAAATTGCCGCAGTTGGTGCAAATTGCTGTAATTCCATTAATTCCGATAATTTCCATGGTTCTGCCCCAAATTCTGCCTCTGGTCTGAAATGGTTTGGTACCAGCAGCACTAGGATAACTATGCACTCCATATTGAGTGTTAACCATGCCAATTCTAAAAGAAATCACCAATTCAGAGAATTTTCATCAAGTTCCCAAACCTCTAATGTTTGGAAATGTGATGCTTCTTCAAATCATTTCTTCACTTTGAAGAGTGAGTGATACAGAAGTGAACAAGGTCTTGGCAAGCAAGTCTTCAGGAAGCAGACTGCCAATTTCAAAGGAAGAGTGAATCAAAAGCATGTGGAGGGAGGCTGTTATTTTGCTTTATCTTGTGCTTGCTGTGTATATAAGGGGGAGATTTATTGCTACAAGATGCTTTATCTTGGGAAAGAAGGATGTTGAAGTTCAGCAAAAGACAAAAATGTGCCCCAGTAGGGATGTAATTTTCATTCGAATGCAGCACCACTGTGTATTTTTCATCTAATCCAGGCTGTGCTAGTGAGTCCACATTTACCAAGTCAGCAGAGCTCTATGTCACACGACGCTGACCCAGAAGGACCCACCTGCAAGTGTCTGATATGCCACAGTCTAAAAGCATTTAGTAAAAAATCCCTGATTTTTCTAATGTTGATCACAGCCATGCTTGAAGGCTGTGTTTGCAAGAGGATTATCCTCCTTCCCTGAGGAATGGTCAGGATCAGGATATAAGTGCTCAAATCTTAAAATTAGAGCTTCATAAGATGAGCGTGAAGCTCTGCAGATGCCTGGAGATGTATCGCTGAGTCCCCACAGGGCTGAGGAACATGGCACCTGCTTTAGAACAACCACTGCACCCTGAGAGCCCACCTAGCTCACAAGGCTGTGTGTTAAATGCTCTGCAAGAGAGAATATTCCTTTTTTCACAGACCAGTAACTAAAACACATGCCCAGGAAAAAGACCCCTTGGCTGAGTCCTCCTTAAATGAGAGACAGCTTTAGGTGGCCACTGAGCATTTAGCTCAGCATAGACATGAAATGGACTTTAGGCATTCAGGCCACCTGAATTTTGAAAATTAAATCACCTTCTCTGTTTAGATACTCGGGAATAGACCACACTGCAGAGATCAGGACTGCAGTTTTGCTGCCAGACCCATTTCTAGCTTTCAGGCTGCAAGGGCTTATATGGATGTGGTCATGAGTGAAATAAATACATATGTCAGAAAGAGGTCCCTTGTTGCTCTGCCATCAATATTTTTCATTACTTGTTTTTAAAATAGATTGTTATGGTTCTATTATTTAGCAGAAAACAGTATAATGTGTTCACATATTACAAGAACATTTATGGGAGAAACATTATGCACAGAGTAAATTAGAAAGAGTCTTCATATATTCTGATTAATTCAAAATGCAGCAGTAAATCTTATCACTTGAGCACATTTAACTATCACAAATTATATCACATAAAAAACCCTATCAGGACTCCCCCCTCAAGTGCCAATATTTACTATGACCACCCTTTTGCAATGATAACCACTTTTCATTTATCAAGACCCGATCTTGCTGCAACCAATAGCAAATTGTATTGACAGACCCTCGCTGAACATAATTACTCAATGGGAGCCATGGCAAATCAATTAATCAGGGTGTTCCTCAAGTTTAATTTTATGGCACTCCAACACCAATATAAGCAATCACTCACATTGCTTTGGGTGAATGAACTTTACCCACTGTGTTTACAACTGTTGAACAGTTTAGTACAAGTAATTGAGTGCCACACATTTAATCTTTCTCAAGGGCCCAGTTTTGCAATGGGATGCAATTCCCACTGAAGCCTTGAGAATGCTTTAAGCTGTCACCAGTTTGAATCTGGGACTTGTAGCCCCTTTCTCATGGACGAGAGGCTGGAGGCTGGACATGAGCCAGCAATGTGTGCTCACAGCCTAGAAAGCCAGTGGTGTCCCAGGCTGCACCGAAAGCAGTGTGGGCAGCAGGTTGAGGGAGGGGATTCTGCCTCTCAGGTGCTGTACTCAGCTCTGGGGTTCCCAGCACAGGAAAGACATGGAACTGTCGGAGCGAGTCCAAAGGAGGCCAACAGAGATGACTAGAGGGATGGAGCACCTCTCCTATGAGGAAAGGCTGAGAGAATTTGGGTCATTCAGTCTGGAGAAGGCTTCAGGTCTCGTAATTGTGGCCTTCCAGCACTTAAAAGGGGCCTATAAGAAAGATGAGAACAAACTTTTTGTCAGGGCTTGTTGTGATAAGACAAGGGATGATGGTTTTAAACTAAGAGAAGATCAATTTAGATTAAAGAAGAAATATTTTTACGAGGGTAGTGAGGCACTGGCACAAGTTGCCCAGAGAGGTGGTGCGATAGTTAAACGTGCTCAAGTGGTAAGATTTACTGCTGCATTTTTAATTAATCAGAATATATTAAGACTTTCTAATTTACTCTGTGCATGCCCCCTCCCTGGAAACATCCAAGGTCAAGTTGTATGAGGATCTGAGCAACCTGCTCTAGTTGAATGTGTCCCTGCTCAATGCAGGGGATGTTGACCTTTAAAGTTCCCTTCCACCTCAAACCACTGAACTGCTGGGGTGAGGCAGTTCAGCAGACAATGCTCCAGGCTGGGACTCGAATGGAGATTCCATCTTCAGACTGTTAAGTCACGATGCACAAACCCCACTGACCTCTGTGCTTCCCTTTCAATACCATGGTATTGATTACCAGGCTGCTTTGTAAAACATTGTAAGGTTCTTTGACGAAAAAGAGCAATATAAAAGTTACCTATTACTTACAATACTCGTATTTATAGAAATCAATGGACTTTTTAACTACTAAAGAGTAGTTATTTTATTTGCAGTACACTGAAGTGCTTACATAAAACCTGGCTGTATGAAATATGCACGTTGCTTACCTTGGTGAAACCATCTCATTAGTTCCCTTCTTCCCCTCTGCAGTCGCTTCATGGCTCTCCAGTTACATATTTTCTTGATGTATGTGGCAGTGCTGGTAGCAGCAGCCCAGCACCAGGAAGGCTCTAGCAGCTCTAAGCACACAAACCTGCAAGTTGCTACTTAAGCCACCAACAGGTGGGTCAGATCCTGAGTTTAGGAAAATTAGTGAAGATCTATTGATTTAAGCTGCTGTTCCCAGCTTTACCCTAATTATGAGTTAGCCTGTAAAAAAAATAATGGTTTGGTTTAAAATATATAGATCAAACAAGGACATAGATGCCCAAAGCCTTGTGTTAAGATATTTACTTCTAATGTTTTCTAAGAAACAATTTTTATAAAAAATACTTCTTCACTTCTTATAAAAAAAATCTTCTTCACTGTCCTATGCCCAGAATAGCTCTTGACTTTGAAATACAGGCCACAAAAGCAACTGAGTATTTTCTTCAGTAATAGAAGAAAACAAGTAGGAAAATTAACATCCTTCCACTCAGCATGAGTCACTGAATTTACCTGTTTCCTTTCTTTTGCAGCCGTCACAGGTGAGGAGATCGGGGCCTGTATTGGCCTGTCACTTGGCCTTACAGCCAGTGAGAATAAACTGGATCTGAATGCATCTGTGTCATACTCTGACTGCCAAAAGAAAGGATTTCTGAAAACTGGTATGATATCATGGCAGATGTCTGTTAAGGCATCTTGTGTCACTTCTTCTGGTCACTTGGGCATGGAGATTCAAGTAGGGTCACACAAAGAATGAAAAAGAAAGCTCTGGTGCCATCTCCCAGACATGGTGGGACCACAGTAACTTTGAGTCCAGGTCTCCAGGAGTCCTAGTTGCTCTTTAAAGAGCAGGAATGAATGTAACAATACCTGGATTAGAAGCACATATAAATAGAGGCAGTGGGGTGGCTGGAAGGCTGCAGTCCTTATAGCAATGACAGACTGGGCATGCATGGCAAAAGCAACATGGTAACTAGTAAAAAGTCAAAATTGACTAAGAAAAATACTCAAAGGGGGTAGGAAATCCCAAATTTGTACATTACTTAATGAGATGTAGACAGTGTGATCTATTGCCCATGTCCTAACTAGAAACCAAGGCTGGAGGTGTGCAGGCTTTTCGGGTCTTATCAGCTTAAAACATTTGGGATGCTCATCTTGTCACTGACTACCTCATGATAAGGTGGCAGGGCTCACCCCACAAGCAGGGAACACTGAGCTCCCATCGATTCCAGAAGGCAGCTCACTGATAGCCCCCTGCACGATTGATCTCACCTCCATTAAGCAGCTTCTACTGCATGTGTGGAAACAGTAACTAAATAATATGTGTGTAATTCAACTTTTCAGGTCGTGAGAGCCACAGTGCAGTTGTGGAAGATATTATTCCTCGGATTAGAGGGGGAGATACCAGTTACAGCGGAGGGCTCTTAAACAGTTGGGATGGCAATATGTATCGTCACTGGGGAAGGTCATTAAAATATAATCCTGCTGTTATTGATTTTGAGGTAAGGCTTTTCTGCAGTTGAAGAAACTCCGCCGCTATAAGGAATGAAAGTGTAGTCGAGCAGATCATTTTGTATTTTTATTGTGATCCCATCACAGAACAAGATTAAATGTAATGGGCCACTGATCTGGTAACCTCTTATTCATTTCACAATGGGGAGTACATCTCCCACGGACCGCATCCACAGGGAGATGGACAAGGAGCTTAATGCTGGATTAGTGCCGAGTTAAGTTTTTGATGTGTTCCTAAACAGCTTCACAATGAATTGTGGTTGCATTCATCCCTATTATTCTCCCTGACGCTGTCCACCCTTCTGTATAAGCAGGCGACTTGCAGGGGGCTGGGGAAGGTGTTTTAAACACCCTCCAGCAAAGGCTCTGCATAGACAGACCCTCCTCAGGAGTCCTCAGAGCAGGGGGCTCCTGGCTGTTTTCCCAGGGGGGTCCTGTCTTTCTCCACACTCCAAAAAGAGGGTCTGTAGCTATAAAAAACATCAAAGCTGTACTCTCCCTTTAGTTTCACTGGAAGCCCCATAAAATGGAAAGATCACTGAAGCGTCTAATATAGTTTCTGAGATGAGGAGATGGGTGCAAGCAGAGGAGATGGAAAAGGAGAGGGAGCAGCAACCCTACAAACAAATACTTGAGGGACAGAGATGGCAGAGACATGAGGAGGTGGCCACAACTCCTCAGCTGTGGTCAGCAGTGCCACATGTATCCTAAGATGCCAAGATCACTGGTCTCCTCCAGGAGAGCAGCTGTGGGGTGTGGGGGAAGGACCTCCATCACGGCAGGGACATGCAGCTGCTTCTATCCCTCTTGTCTTCATTTGAAAGCACATTTGAAACCTCTGACAGAGAGTGGGAGAAGGGAAAATGGATCTGGGTTACTGGCAGGGCAAGAAGGATTGTGCAAGCCTTCCTGGGCAGCACCCTGATGGCAGAAAGCTCTGATAGCATAGAAGCACTTTCAGTTCCAGCTGCAGGTTATTCACCTTTCTGCACAAGTTCCCATCAATCCTGGGCAAAATTTATTGCACTTTTCCAGTAAACCATGTGCTGACCTCTCTGTTGGCTGCTCCAGAGCTGAGCAGTCACTCTGCAACCGAAGCGGCCGATAAGAGCTCGTGTCCACTGCAGCAGCTCTTATCTACAGTTCCCTCAGTTTGTTAAACAGCCTTGTGCAAATTTGCCTAAGAGCTCTTACCAAAGCCCAGCTGACCCTGATCCTCCCCACGAATCACTCTCACTATGCCTTGTGCAATGAGATGATGCCCAGCTCTTCTTTAGGAATAGTTTCCACCAATTTCTGGCCTAGACACAGTGTTTGCACAGATGCATGGATGGACAAGTATAAATAACTGTTCTCAGACAGTCCTGAGCTTTTAGCTTTAATATTCATTTGAATATTACTAGTCAGTTGGGCAAGTTATAATTACAGCTGCCCAAACTGGACCGTTTTTGCTGGTATACAGGAACTTGATTTTGCTACTGGAAATATGATGAGCAAGTTATATTCTTAAAGCTGTAGGTTACAGTATTATTTCACTACATCATGACAGTACATTTCACTACATCAAAGGACAAAAAATACATGGGCGATATTCTTCATTCTCAGCATTTACTGGTTATTTCACAATCTGGACACTGTAAGTGGTAGGCTGGCAATAAATTTTGATGAGTCCCTCTGTCCAAAGCTCTTACCAAAACATTTTCTTCAAAAAGGCAAAAAGCATGCAAGAATCTCAGATATTGTGACAGCACTAAGAAATCAGTCAAAAAATGGGCTTACTGGGGTGTTTTAATTTATCATTTGAATCCCTACTAAAACTCCAAAGCATGTCCAGAGAAGCCAATCCCACACAAACCTCTAAGATGAGGAAGGTTTTGGAACGGTGGTTTCTCACTGGGGCCCATCAGTCGCAGCAACACATTTGCATGATGTACATGCAGCTGTCGAGGAAGACAAATGAGTTTTTCTCGAGTCCTGAGTTTATCCAGCAATGTCACAGCGTCTCAGTGATGCCCAGCTGAAATTGTTTCCATGCTATCCATCTCCATCCTATGCAGCTGCAGCCCATCCACGAAATTCTCCGCAGAAGCAACCTTGGTGACATGGAAACCAAGCGGCAAAACCTGAAACGGGCTCTGGATGAATATTTGTTGGAGTTCAATGCCTGCCGCTGTGGGCCGTGCCAGAACAATGGAGAACCCATTTTGGTGGGGGACACCTGCTCCTGCCAGTGTAATGCGGGGTCCAGGGGCCCTGCCTGCGAGCAGACTGAGCGCCGAGGTAAGACCCTGCTGTGCACCTCAAACAGGGGAGGGTAAAAAGCAGCCAACAGACTGGGTTTCCCTCTCCACAGGCTGGATATTAGAAAAAGGTTCTTCACCCGAAGGGTGGTTGGGCACTGGAAAAGGCTCCCCAGAGAACTGGTCACAGCATCAAGCCTGAATTCAAGAAGCATTTGGATGATACTCTCAGGCACATGGTGTGACTCTTTGGGATGGTACTGTGTGAGGCTAAGAGCTGGACTTGATCCTTGTGGGCCCCTTCTAACTCAGCATATTATGATTCTATGAACCAACAGCTCTTTGCATCCACGCATCAATCCAGCCTTCACTTCTGTATCACTTTTGTTGCTGGGCTATCCTGAGCAGTCCTGCAAGAGACTGAAATTAGCAGCTCAGGAAATGGCTTTAAACTGACAGAGGGCAGGTTTAGATTAGATATAAGGAAGACATTCTTTACTGTGAGGGTGGTGAGGCCCTGGCACAGGTTGCCCAGAGAAGCTGTGGCTGCCTCATCACTGGAAGTGTTGGATGGGCCTTTGAGCAACCTGGTCTAGTTGAAGATGTCCCTGACCATGGCAGGGGGGTTGGAATGAGATGATCTTTAAGGTCCCTTCCAACCCAAACTATTCTGTGATTTTATAATTACTATAAATAAAGTGGTGGAAATTAGGGTGTGTTTAATAGCTGGAGATTTACCGAGATGTTGCAAAGAGCTGAGCTGGGTGGCATCATCCTGATAAAACCCAGCTGCCCCCACTGCCCATCAAGGGGTGAGCTCTGCCTGTGTTGCTCTACAGACATAGCTCATTACTGTAAACAAGACCATCACCTGGTCCTTGCTGACTGCCATGTCACATTCTTAGGCTGGTGATCCTCCAGAGGGCTTGTGGCATTCCACTAAGGATGTCTGCTACAAGGATGAGAGCACAAACCTCAAAAGTCAGGGAGAGAAGGGAGGGGGAAAGGGTCACGTGAAACAGCTGGGAAGTGGTGCTCAAACAACATGCCACCAAAAATGCTGTTTTAGTAAAAAATTGCCACATAACCAGATTCCCCCCCCTGCCACTCCCTGAGATGCATTTTAACTAGAGGGAAGTATCTATTTTGGGGTGAAAAAATGTGTTTTTCCAAAGTGACAGGCTTCTATTTATGTTTCCTTTATCACTTTATATACTATCCTAAAAAATTAAATGGGTGGCAACAAAAGCCAAGCTTGGAACATGTTCTTTCATCCCCAAAAGAAGTCGCAGTTCTTTCTGGGTATTTTTGTCTTGATTCATGATGACAAAAAAAATCCAAATCTCAGCACATGAAGCTGGCAGAAAAATCTGTCTTCAGAGCAGTTCCACCAGGCAGAGCTCCAGGCCTTCAACCATGTGCTCATCACTGAGGTCTCACACCGGAAAATCAAAGCTGTGATGAGCTAAGGAGTTTGAGCAGAGCTGGGTAGATGGTTCATGAAGCTGAATTCAAAAGCTTTGCTTCAGTGACTGCAAAGTGGGTTTCTTTAAAAAGCTCAGGTTCTCTGAGTTGCCTCCAAATTCAAGGAATTTGCATGGAAGGCTCAGGACCTGCCCCCAAAAGAGCACATGGAGAGCAGAGCATAGGCCAGCCTTGTGCTCCCTGATTTTTGCAATAGTGGGGACAGACACACTTCTCACTCATGCACAACTTTTAGTTTCAAATTTTTAGTTCCAAAGCTCATTTAAGAACACAGTCAGTTTTTTTAAAGCACAACGTTTCAGCAGATGGAAAGCCCAGCTTTACACCCAGCACTAAGTAAGAGCACACACATCCATTTGTGCTGTCTGGATTAATAAAGTGCCCAAGCCAGGCATGAAGGCCAGATGAGTAAATAAAAAACGACAGTAAATGACAGCCATCAAGCATTCCCATCATTCAGGAGCACCGCCATAATCCATAGTATCGACCGCTCCTGACAACTCAGTCTGTACTGTGATGGAAAAGCCTTGAAATGACCCATCTCCAAAAGGATGAGCAGACTTTCCACAGCACCTCCATGACATCAGGGGACTTTTGTCCCTCTTCCTTGGTCAGGGGTGACAAAGTTAGTGCAGAGAGAGCTGTCAGGTGCCCTTTGGGAAAGGAGAGCCAGGGCACAGCCTTTCAAATGAGCAGAGAAGAAAAAGAAACAGCTGTTGGTGTTTGAGGTGATTCATCTCCCCTGGCTTCAAAGGGCCTTTATCTCAACAGCTGTCCGTGTGCTGGGCACTGCTGGGATGGAGCAGGGATTCCATAACCAGAAGGGTTACAGCCAGAGCTGAAATCCCAAAGCGTTGTTGGCATTCTGCTCCATCTCCCTCCCCTGCTCCCACCCAAGGCAGGTGGCTGTAGGTGGCACTTCAGAACTAAATACTTCTTTTTGTTTGTTTGTTTTTCCCTTTCTTTTCAATGTGTTTGCAGGTGGTGTGACAGATGGGCGCTGGAGCTGCTGGTCAGGCTGGTCCCCGTGCCAGGCGGGCACGTCGCGGCGCAGCCGGCAGTGCACCAACCCCGCCCCACAGAATGGTGGGCAGCCCTGCACTGGGAGGCCCCTGCAGAGCAGAGCCTGCTGAAAGCCCACAGGTACCCAGGCCAGAGTGGTTTGGAGTCTGTGCTGGGCTATAAATACTCCAGGCATGCAATGGAATTACCCTGAGGACAAATAATTGGCTGGTATTGTGTTTCTATACATACGGAGATGTGCTGGATTCACTGTACAAAACCTGACCAACTGCTTTGGTGGACTGAACACATGTTTTGCCTCACCAATTGTGATGGGAGCCCCACTCAGTGCACAGCAGCACAGCTGTAGTACAGGAGATGGTGGAAAATTCACACAGGTGGCTTTGCTGCTAGATGACTGTGGGGCTACAACATGTCATGAAATAAATTTACCGCAAGTGTTTACATAAGTAAGCTTGACTCTCAGAAAGTTTATATATTTGCCTTTGCAAAATACAAAAAGAAGCTCATGATCCTTGCAGTTTTATGCAGCTGGTATTGACATATGTACCGTGGAACTTTTGTAAGCTGGCACTGTCAGATTTTTAAGTCCAGCATATTGGCCAGGGCTGCATTTGCAGCAAAGCCATATGCTGCTCTGTGTGGAGAAGGCTTAAGCCTAAAAAGCATCATTGCAAAATGTAAACCCAAACTGACGAAGAATTTAAAATAAATAAATAAAGTAATAAATGGAGAGGCTCAAACACAACCATTCTGCAGAGGATGTTCACACATAAGCAAAGCCTATTCTTCTGTGAGATCAGTGATGAATTGACTATTAGCACGCAGGCATTTTATCTCCCAGGCACCCAGAGCCTGAGAAGATGCTAACGGGCTGCTTGATTTAAGGAGCCTTTTTGAATGTGAGACGTAAATCTCAGCACAAGAATGCACACAGTATTGAACTGTGCCCAGAGACCAGGGCGAGAGCCTGCAGCTCCCTCTTCTTAATGAACTGCCACAAAAAACTGGGATGGGTGGAAGGCGAAAGGTACTTCATTTTACTGAGCTTTTCATTACAAGGGAAGAACGGAAAAAAAGCCCTGAGAAGGAATCAGGCATTATAAACAACAACAAGAGCACCAAAACCTCAAAGCACAAAGCAGCCCTTCTATATACATATGAATGGAGAGAGGGAGCAGAAAGGAATCATGGTTTAGTGAAAGAAATTGCTCAGGTATAGCTCTGTTGCTTGGAAATGCTTGTTTTTCAACAGCGTGTCAGTGGGGATTTATAGGCTGACGCTCAGCTGATGTAAATCAGTGTTGTTCCTTCACCACGGCTGATTTATGGTACCTGAAGATCTGGCCCCATATTTTCTTTTGTGGGCATTTTTGCCAAAGGACAATTTTCCATCACTTCTCTTTTGCTTGTAAATGAAACCATAGGCTGAAAACAACAAACCATGTTGTCTTGAATCCTCAGATGTACTTGTTCTGTGAAAAATCCCTATGATGAATAGCAAAGCTGTGGCCTTCTAGCCAACTTTGCTTTTCCAGGTGAAGGTGATATTTACCCAGAGAGGAATTTGCTCCCAAGAGCCTGATTCTGATGTCTTCTACGTTAGGAAAATGCAGCAGCATGAAGCACCCACAGACCGGTGTGATTTAGACTTCTCAAAGGAACAGGAAATGTAGGATCTCAGCAGGTTTTCCCATCCGTGGTTTGATCAATGCTGTTTGGCATTGGGCTACCAGGTTATGTGGAAACATGAGACAGGGCTCTTATACCAAGGAACAGTTTGACTTATAGGTGATTCTTACCTTTATACCAACTGCTTAGAATCACAGAATCATAGAATAGTTTGGGTTGGAAGGGAGGCCTTTAAAGGTCATCTAGTCCAATCCCTCTGCCATGATCCCACCTTCAACTAGGCCAGGTTGCCCAGAGCTGGCCTTGGATATTTCCAGGGATGGGGCATCCACCACCCCTCTGGGCAACCTGTGCCAGTGTTTCACCACCCTCACTGTAAAAAAGTTCTTCCTTATATCTAAGTCTGAATCACTGCTCTTTTAGTTTAAAACCATTAGTTTAAGTAGAAACAGGAGAGGTATAAGAGGTATAAGAGGTATAAGAGACAGGGCTCTTATACCAAGGACCAGTTTGGCTCTTAGGTAGTTCTTACATTTACACCAACTTCTTAAGACTCAGGAAAATGCTTGCAAACAAATGAGTATAAAGTCACCTTAGTCAGAAAGCCAAGTATGCTTCCTTTGTGACCAGAGGGAAGAAATTAATGAACAGAAAGACCTGATGCCTTGGAGGGTGGGGAGGGATGGGGCCTGCAGGAAGGGAACCTGCATCCTCAGCTTTTAGACCTGTTTCTAGAAGGATAGATTACAGGCTAGAGAACCTCAAAAAAGAATAAATCCAACTGCATATAAAATGCCACTAGGAAACACATACAAATAAGAGCAGAAAAAGCTGTGTTTTACCTGCAGTTGTTCATTCTCATGACTCTGCTCACAACCCAAGGCACTGAAATACAAACCCAAGGGGGTTTCCTTTAAACACCAAAGGCATGTGAGTAGTGCCCCTCTCCTCCCACTCCAGTCCTCCACTACCCCCAGGGCTCAAATATCGGGCACGCTGAAATTCAGGAGCAGCGAAGCTGAAGTCAAAAAAAAGGAAGAAGCTGCCTGTAAGGTCTGGGGGGGAAAAAAAAAAAGAAAAGATTATGAGCAATTACACATTTACAATGGCAGTTGAAGAAGCTAATATATCTCCTGCTGAAGTGGGCAGCATGAGAGTTGTGCAAGATGAGATAAGCAGCAGAAATGTATGTTTCTTAGTTAAACTAAAAGCTTAGAGGGTACAATAAAACACTGCAGTTCCACCCGGGTTTTAATGAATGGATTTTCCCCTTTTGCACACTGACATACATTTGATGTAGTTATTTATCCTATATATTTCTCGCGGCATATTTCCCAGGAGACCTTGTTTATCTCGCTCATAAGTACATGATGGATGTATGGCGCTTTGGATAAATGGTATCACAATCAGATATTTTTATGGATATAGGCAAACTGGGTTATTAACAAAGGAAGGGCAGAGAGGAACCAGCACGCAAAAGAAAATAGCGAATGATTGATGACAATACACCTGAGGTTGCAAGGTGCAGGCTCCAGATAACCAGCTAACAGAAGAGGAGATAAGGGCAGTGCTTGAGACAGAGCTGTTTTCTACCTCGGGGTCAATGTCACGTTGACTGCCCCAACGCCTCCATCCCTCTGACCCTGTGATTTTAGAGCAGGCAAAAATTCCTCAGCAGAAGCAGCTCAAACAGTATTGCTTTTCTTTTTATACAGTGGAATGCACAGGCACAGGAAGACGCAAAACATGTAATCCCATGCCAAAAACCTGAAACAAAAGATATTCCAGATTCTGGCAAGTTTGGTAAGGGACTGGTACTTGTGGTGCTGCTCTATCATGCCCAACACAGTGGGATTCATGGTGCTGCATTAAAAATAAGTAAAAATATGTGTTCATAATCATAATAATTACTGTACTCATCTCTAGTTTTGTTGATTTACAGAAGCAGGGTGGTATTAAAATGGTATATAAAAGGAAGATTAATCTGTAGGCATAATTTGACCTGAAATCAGGCAGTTGTGTTGAGTTCTCACTGGGCTCTTCAGCCATCAGAGTGAAACAAAGAAATTCTGGGGACTGTTAACACCTCTGTATGAACTTTCTGAGTTGCTTTCCACTAAATCGATCTGGAAGAGAACCTGGGGAGGAACAATATATATATTGTTTTATATATATATATCCACAAGAAACAGGAGCATGGTAAAGTGATTTAGCAATACTATGGTTACCAAAGGGTTTGTAAGTCCCCAGTTGCAGCGTGGACCACATTCCAGCCTCACAGGTAAACACAAAATGCGTACATGATACGACACAACAGGGAGCAAGGGAATCTCGGCTGGAAAGCAGTCTGGTTTAACCACACCTGACGGAGATGTTTAGGGTAGCAAGAGTGAAGTTGGTTTTGTCCTGGGAAAGCTGAATGTGACAACTACAACTTACCTGAAATACCCTTTTGGGAGTTTCCAAAGCCATGTTGCCTGGATCCAGCAACATCACAGCAGCAATGTCTTCAGGCAGGGAGATGCAAAAAAATTACAGCTTCTTCATGTTTACCCTCTCTTTTTTCTCAAGCGAACTACTTGTGAAAATATAATACGGGATGTAGTAGAGCCCACTGAGACAAGTATCTTAACCACAGAAATGGGCTAGAGCAGCTCAGCCAGCACTGAACACACACACAGCCTGCCTTCCCGAGTTCTCACATGTGGGTTATTAATCTAAACTTACACAGAAAGTGGAAGTTAGAAACACCAGTAAAAGATAGTACCAAAATTTAATGCGAACCAAAATGAAACGATAAAAGCTTCAGCACAGTATTTTTTATTACCCTCCAGGTTATAATAAATCATTAGTTAGTTGAATCAAAGCACAAAATCACAAGGACAAGATAAAGTTATGTCCTTTATGGGAGCTTCTAAGCCTGCAGGCTGCATATTCAACCACTGTTGAACTCATACTTCAGTTAGACTACCTTGCTGATCTTGACGACTGTCAAATCTCTCCTCTCTTTCTCCAAAAAAACCCCCAAATATACAAACCCAGGCACTGCCACTTCAAAAACTCTGGGCTTTTCTGATTTGGGAAGAACAGTTGCCAATCCAGGTTGCTACACTCTGCTTGCCACAGCCATGGATAGAGGCACCACCACTATGTGTTTAATCAGCTTGATGATGAGGGAAGGTGGTTAAATTTACAAAACCCACTTGACTCATTTGAGAAATTTCCTTTGTGAGATTACATTGATCATTCTCAAGAAGGGCAGGCAATGACACTGAAGTACCTGTCCTTACAGGCACCCAGGAACCATGCTCAGAGTCCTCAGCTGCAGAGCTTCTCATGTGCCTTCAAAAACTTGGAGGAATGTCATCCTTCACACAAGCAGTGACCCCTTTGACCATGACCTAAAATTAATCTCCTGGCAAATTTCTATCACACAAAAGATATCACAGCTGCACAGCGGAAAAGGGAAATGTTTTGGGTTGGCAGCTAAATTGTGAAGCCCATAATGAGTATAGAGCACTCATCTTTTACATATGCAATGTGCTCTGCCTTTCTTAAAGCTGTCACAGAAACCTTGTCGATAAGTGTGGAGGCGGCATGAGGGCTACAACTAAATGCACGTTCCATTGTTCAGATGTCAGAGAGCCTGAGCTGTTCTTATAGGAATTACATTTAGACAACATCAGTCTGAAAGGGGAGAAACTGGCAATACCAACCCACCATCACCAGCACTGCTAAAAACCCTCAGAAGAGTGTTTGACCTTGCGGATGTTAGAAGACTCACAACACTCATGAACAACTTTGCACTGATGGAATTGCTTTTTGGAGCAAAGCTATTGTTGGTTATTTTACAGCAGGTCCAGCCAAATGCCTTTGGAAAAATCATTAACCACCAACAAAGCTGTAAGAGGCAAGTCCCCGGAATGATCCAGGCTCAGGTTGGTCATGACATGGTGCACAATATTCTAAGTTCCTCTGTTGTTACATCTGCATTATGATGCACAGCTCCAGGGACAGTAATAAAGGGCAAACCATTTCCTTTGGCTCTTTTCATTAGCAAACTCTCTTCAAGTCAGATGTCCTACCCTGAGCGGACTAGCAGTGTACCTACTGAAATACAGACTTTGATGGGATCAAACAGATGAAACAGAGCCTGCCTGGGACAGAGGCTCTGTCTACAGGTAGAACACCTCAGGGAATGTACAACCAATTGTTCCAAAAAGTTCCATTTATCCCAGAGAAGTTGTGGCTGCCCCATCTCTGGAAATGTTCAAGGCCAGCTTGGATGGGGCTTGGAGCAACATAGGACAGTGGAAAGTGTCCCTATCCATGGCAGAGGCGTTGGAAGGAGATGACCTTTAAGGTTCCTTCCAACCCAAACCCTTCTGTGACTGTATGATTATGCTGGTGCTCATCCTGCTCCAGCTGAGGATCCTGGCATCCTGGAGTGACATCCCTAGTCAAGGTACAGCCTCTCCATCAAGTGTAGCCATCTTTCCTGCTCTCCAATATCCCCAAGGAGCAGAAGCAGCAGCAGCTGCTTTCCAGTTCCTCATCCATCCCAGCTGCATCCCGCTGTCCTTCCCTCCCCTTCCCAAGGAACCAGAGCACTGATGTATCTGAGCATACCAGGGTGCATCTGATATTTGGTGCATCTTTTTTACCTCAGAAAGGCAAAGGAGGAGGCTCATCTCCTACTGTGGTAGGAGAAAAACTACTGTATAGTCTCACAAGGCTTTGGTGTCACCATTTGGTTTCCACTCCTTGAAGACGATTTCTCATACGACAGACAATTTAAGTTAAATACAATAAATTGGGCAACTGGGGTATTGAGGCACAGAAGCTTTAAATGTCACATTAGATACTGTTGTGCTCATTGAGATTTGGACTTTAACATGCTGTATTTTGCTCCACATGACACAGCTGTCTTCACAGAAGCTGCATATTAGCACAAATTCTGCTGCGCCTCAGATCAAGCAGTCTTTTCTTATCTCAAAGAAACCTTCAAAAACAAGACAGCACAATTTTAAATCGTGCAGCTACCAAATACAGCAGGAGATAAAGCTTGTCTCAGTTAGCCCATTGCAATAAAGACAGGGAAAAGGCAAAATATTAAGGTCAGTGAGCACACTCAATCCCATGGGACAATTGTAAGGCATGTCCAAAGGTGTGATTCATAACACACTCTCAGCTCCCAGTGTCTTGAAATGTTTCTGACTTCAGTACACTTGGATGAGACCCATGAGCAGAGAGAGGTCAACTCAGAAAGCCAGTCAGGTGACATCTTCCCAACCAGTTTTCCAAATGCCCATCACTTTTTTTGTAAGTTCCTAATGATTCCCTCTAGCAATTAACTGTCTCCAAGTCTGGCCCTGAGCACGATGAACCACCGTTCTGTGGGGCAGGGTTGTTGCACTGTCGTCTTCTTGTTCTTTGACCTCCTGAGCATGGAGACCAGCTGGCCCAGCAGCCCCAGTTTCCACTAATAGCAGCATCTGGAAAAAAAAACCCAAAGTAGGAAATGATTGTCAGAGTAAGGCAGGTCTTTCCATGGGAAGAGCTGTCAGCTTCCATGAATCACATTTAAATACAAACAGTTCTGCCCCTGTCTAACAATATACTGGAGTCATTAACAATGAGTGATTGCTTTAAAGATGTTAATTCTTTGTTCAACATTTCTGGTGTTTATTCAAACTACACTTTAGGAAGACACAAAAGAGGACAAAAAAGGTTAATTAGATTTATATTTTCTTGTAGGATGTTTCTGTCTCTGACTTAGTCCAAGCCTAGATAAGAAACACACCAAGTAAACTCGTCTCAGCCACATTTTGAGGTGGGAGGGGCAGTGTTAGCACTTCAATGAACAACAGCTTGACTATTCATCTTTCTCTCCATTGCTTTTCCTATTACACTGATTCTTCTGGACCCTGAGCATGCGAGTGAAAAATTCAAAATCCTGAGAATTATGGAGGCAACAGATAAAAGGAGGAAAGGGGCGTGAGAAAGGAAGTTCCATGTTGACAAGTGAGTCTTTGGGAGGGTTGGATGTGACTGCACGTGTGATAAGCAGACTGAAATAAGGTGTTACTCTACAGTTTAAGGCTCCATGGACTTTTCTAGAAACACCTATAAAATTGACCCCCTGCTTGGTGAAAGCTTGGTTTAAAATGCATTTCAGCCTAGCTTAGTTAGGACACAGCCATACAGAATAAGTACTGGATAAGACTGTAAACAAAGCAGTGATAAATGCACTGCATCAGACTGGTGCCAGAGCTCTGGGTGCCTGGGATCTGGTACTATTTAGCAAATAAATTAATGAGCTGGAAGAAGTAAACAAAATGATTAA
The DNA here is from genome assembly GCF_001715985.3 of Manacus vitellinus. Classification (NCBI taxonomy): domain Eukaryota; kingdom Metazoa; phylum Chordata; class Aves; order Passeriformes; family Pipridae; genus Manacus; species Manacus vitellinus. The sequence goes on along the minus strand of NW_021939546.1, from coordinate 7,396,891 downwards.
ATTCACAGATCATCCTAAACTAGAAGGAGTTAAAAACATCAGTCTGGAGACAGCAGCAATATCAAGTGACCAAGAAGCATTAGTAAACGCTTCAAAACAACATAATAAGATTTTAAGATTAAAATGCATGGTAGCATATCTGGGGGACAACAGTTTGCAACATGCTGGCTTATTCAAAGGGAAAAACTTAGGAAACAGAGCTGTTGGAGGAGACTTGAGGCTTGTCATGGATTGTCAATTAGGTAGAAGTTCATATTTTTGATACAATTGCAAGGCACGTACATGCAGCTTTGAACAGCAAAAATAAACTCTCCTCCTCGAGAGTGCAAAGAAATTCAGAAGAGGGTGGGGAAAGTATATCTGTCACCTTTGCAGATGTCAACTAAGCCCTGGTGCACTGGGCTGGGCAGACTGGGGATAGCCAGCGCTGGGCATCACTCCCCATCCATCAGCTACTCTCCTAATGCAGCTGGGACTGTCTCCTCAGACCTGGGGTCCCTCTCACCTTTTCTCTTGCTGATCTCACAAGCGATGCCGCTGTAGCCAAGGGGACATAAGCATTCACATTCTGTTCCTAAAAGTAAGCAGAGATGGTGGGAATTAGAGACTTCAAGTCACATTTCCCAGCAGACGCTCATTTCTTTTCAGCACTTCATATTCTGTGAGGAAGGGACAGTGGGTGAAATGCCATCATTTTTCAGCAATGTTGAAAGGATGAAATAGCAATAAAGAGGGGAGCCGTCGCTACCCTGCCACCCCTCTTGCCTCCCCAGCCATTTGTTCCTGCCACTGCACTGTAGCTGGAGTAGTAATTCCTCACACCAGGGGTCCACACAGTCCCCCTCTTCCTCTCCAAAAGAGATCACAGAATCACATAATGGTTTGGGTTGGAAGGGACCTTAAAGATCATCTTGTTCCAACCCCCCCACCATGAGCAGGGACAGCTTCCACTATCCCAGGTTGCTCCAAGCCCTGTCCAACCTGGCCTTGAACACTTACAGGGGTGGGGCAGCCACAGCTTCTCTGGGCAACCTGTGCCAGGGCCTCACAACCCTCACTGGGAAAAATTTCTTCCAAATGTCAAATCTAACCCTGTCCTCTTTCAATTTAAAGCCATTTCCCCTTGTTCTGTCACTCCAGGCCCTTGTCCAAAGTCCCTCTCCTGCTCTCTTGGAGCCCCTTTAGGTGCAGAAAGGTGCTCCAAGTTCTCTCTGGAGCCTTCCCCTCTCCAGGCTGAACAATCCCAGCTCTCCCAGCCTGTCTCCATAGCAGAGGGGCTCCAGCTCTCAAAGCATCTTTATGGCCTCCTCTGGTCTCCCTCCAGCAGCTCCATGTCCTTCTTATGTTGGGGGTCCCTGAGCTGGACACAGCACTGCAGGTGGGGTCTCTAGAGAGAGCTCTTGGTAAAGCTGAGAGGGAGCAAACTACAGCATCAGAAACGAGTATCTGGGACAGGAGTATCCCAGCTTGGCTTTGTGGCAGAGGAAAAGCCCACATATCCCTGCTCTGGCTGCCCAGGACTGTGATGTGCATCCCATGTCAGGAACCCAGAGGAGAACTCCCACTTAAGAAAATAAATGGTCATTTAAAACCTCTTGTTGAGAAGATCCTAAATGAAACGCTAACCTGACTCAGCTCCTAAAAAGTTATTTAAACAAGGGTCATCATGAGACAAATCCTTGAAGTGCTATAATCAACTAGGTGGTACCTGAAGTGATCGTTTCTGCATTAGATACAATTTGATGATAATGATTCTCATCAGGAATTTTGCAGATGCAGATTGGAATTAGGCACTTGACAAAATGGTCCCTTTGTTAGAAGCTCTCATCACATCATCTATGTCTGTTTAGGCAGAGCCGTTTTCATTGAATTTGATTATTTTTCCCCTTCATTTTTAAATCACAGCCTGCTTACAAAGGAGGACAGCTTCTACCAGAAATGGGGGGAGGTGGTGGTGATCACTGTACTTGGCACTTATATGGTGCTTTTCATCTTCAAAACACTTTCACAAACACTAATTAATGCTGAGACAGTAGTCACTTCTCCAGGAGGATGGAAGCAATCTTAAAAGCAAGGGAGGAGACTTAAAGATGTCAAAGGCTTTTTTTAAACGCATAATTGAGAAGGAACAAATTCTTCCATAAAAGTGATACAAATGGTCACTCCTATTAAAAAGACACATCCCCTGACTTTACTGTCTTTACTCACCAGGACTCTACAAACAGACCAACTTTAAAAAAATTACCTGATAAAGAAATGACAGGGGAAACTAAAGAGCCAACCTTCCTCGCTCCCCACAAATTCCCAACTGATTTCTCTTAAGAGGGTAAAAAAGAGGTTCAAAATCCTTGTACCTTGCAGGAAGGGGGTGCCATTGCCCTGGCACGGAGCACAGCGACAGGAACTGGTCTCCAGCTGAAACTCATCCAGAGCCCGTCGCAGATTCTCTTTTATTGTGATTGCACTGGCAAAGTCATTTGGAGTCACCAGCTGATACAGCGGCTCTGCCTAAAGGGAGGCAAGAAACTGCATTAATTTCCAAGTTCAAGATGCTGTGAACATCACAAAGCTCGGTGGTGGCACAGCTGGAGAGGGAAATGAAGGCTGTGTGGTACAGGCTCCAGGTTTCCCATTACTATTTACTTAAACCTTGTGAACAACAAAGCCACGATGTCAGGAGTACTCAGAAGGATGCTCCCCTTGGTTTCCAACACCAAAGCAGTTGGAAATGTGTAAAAAATACAACAGCCAAACTGTTAGTTAACAAACAAGCAAAGTTTCACAGGAGTTCCATTAAATCCTTTCTCATCCATTTTCCTGATAAAGACATTTTTAGATGAGATTTGCTCAAACTTGCACTTCCTGAGTGATCTCTTACTCTGATCTAATAAATGTCCCCGAATACCCATCCACAAAAATCTCCTCCATTCCCTCCACAGCCCCCCAATGCTGCCAGAGGCATCAGCCACAGACATTTACATCAGCACCTTCACCTTCACCACTTCTGCGTTTCAAGGCTGATTTCTATCTTTATGGAGCCAAGATAAGAGTTTCCACTGCCTTCTAGAAGGGAGAGGATTTGATCTCCACCTGCGGATTGGGTTGGTGGGAGAAGACGAGGGGATGCACAACATGGTGAACATGCAATAGGGGATCAAGGAGACTTTGGTTCACTCATTATTTTTCTCTTGAGAACAAGGGAAATTTAAAGTGGGGTCTCAATATTGCCAGTGGGACGGTACTGCTGCGTGTCACCAGAGGATCCATCCCAAATTCCCATCCTCACTACAGAGATGCTGCCACACAGGCCACATCAACAAAGTAAGCATGAAAGATCATCTTTCTGCCATCACAGGCTCAAACTACAAGAACTAAAGAATGTTTCAATAAAAAAATACTAATTTCCTGATGCTGTACATCCACTCTTCATCAATTATCTGTGATCCATACTTTGCTTTTTGAATTCAGATCATACAAATGAGGAAATACACTAAGAGTGACCTGCCAAGTCCCTTCAGCAGATGATTTATGAACTGATTTGCTTTAGTTTTCCCTAACTAAGCATTCTTGGGCTGACATTTAGTCACACTTCACTGGCACTTTTGATCTTCAAGCCCCACAGGGATATTGGTATGGAAATGAAGATACCAAATCTAAATTACATCCGTCTGAGGTTTTTCACTGGGCAGCCTGGTCACTGATGCCAGGCAAGACAAAGAACGCAATAATTTCTTGTGGGAGATTTTTTCTGTGCATGGGATCTAGTGTAGAGGGTTGCATTTCTCTTGTCTCCTGCCCTGAGACCTCCCAGTGCTTTTCTGGAACGTCAATCCACAGCACACTGGGGGCTTGGGTAAGACACCTCTGCTGCAAAAAGTGCCACACAGGCACTGGTTGCATTTCCAAATTACTGATTTTTTGCTTGCTTCATATTTTTAAAATTCACCTCTTTCTTGAGAAACAAATGCTTTTCAGAAGTATAAGTATCTTTGCCTAAAACTAAATTTTACAATAAAAAACAACCATACAATAATAAAATCAACTTCCACCACTACCAGTTCAAACCTCTGTTTAAAAGAATGTCCTCTTGCACCTTTGTACTATCCACTTATTTTGACATTTAAAAAGATGAAGCAGAATTGCTACATACTTCTGCTTACTTTTTACACTTCTAAAACTCTTCAGGATCAAAAATCCTTGACTCTTCAAAACCTAACTTCTCTTTTTAAGATTTAGCTGAACTGCACAAACATCTAGGCATGTATGATGAACTATTTGACCTTCTGAACTGAAAGGATTGTTGCTAAATTGTCACTGGTTCTCACAGAAGATGAGAAATTTCAAGAAAAATAGAAGTCCTTATAAAATCTATGCTGTCAGAAATATATTTTGTTAACTTATACACTGGTAAAAGAGAAGGTGGATTGTCTTGCCTGTTGCTTGGCATCAGCAAAGAATCACATCTGCACAGCCACATTACAAGGGTCAAAGCTATTCACTCTGTGTACTTCCAACCACACTCTTTTTAAAGCATCACACCTTTGATTTTCTGAATTCCCAGTCTTAGAGAAACTATGCTGCACAATAAGGTCTATTATTCCTCTGGGTTTGTTTCTTTAAATCTTGTTTATTTGAACACAGAGTTCTCCAAGGTGCTCATCTAAGTAAGACTGAATGAAGTGATGGATATGTACCTTTAGCTTTATGATTTCAGGGTTGTACTGTACAGCATCTCCCCACTCCTGCATGAGTGCAGCTGTTGGCAGGTTTTTGTAGGCCAACGTGGTGATGTGTTCACTTGCTCCGCCACGAACCAGGGCAATGAAATCTTCCACATACTTTTTTTTGGAGGTGCTGTCTGCAAAAACACATTCACAAAGTGGCCAGCTCTGCCCAGTTATGTCTTTGTGGACTGCAGTTGAGATACAAGCTAAGAGCAAAACACCCCTGCACAAGATCCATCACAGTCAGAGGGCAAAGGAAAAACGCTACAAGTGCTTCACACCTGGTTTCCTACAAAGTGTGTCCTATGTCCCTCCTGATCCCTTGTAAGAATACTCCATGCTCCTCTTCTGCACCTTATGTCTCTCCCCTAAATTTCTACCCTATGGTTATAAGCTCACAGGTCCATCCACAGTTCCTCACCACCAGTATTGTTTGTTCTCCTCCATGTATTTTCAGGTGCACCCTCCTCCCACTGCACACCCCCAGCTCCCCACATTCCCTGAGGCTCCCACAACACCATTACCTCCCTTTTTAGCCCATCAGAGCTTTTTTGGGTGCAAAAAGGGGCATGCTGGGCTGCTCTGCTGAGAGGTGGGGGATTAGTAACACAGCAACCGCCAGGTGGGTAATGGTTGATCCTTCCCTGCTTTTCCTGGGGATGCTGAGCAGATATTTACTCTCTACTCAGTAAAGAAAATCCTGGGAAAAACCCAAGCTTTGAGATATCTTCCCGTCTGTTAAGCCTGGCTGGGGTTAGTCAGCAGACTCAAAAGTGGCTGGGAGGAAGTTGGGAAATATTTCAGGCAGGCAAGATCAAAAAAATCTTCTTTTCATTATGACAAAGGCTATAAATGAAATGGCAGAAGTGTTTCATGCTTACCTCCAATCTCTTTAAAAATGGATTTACAGCCAGCTGCATTTATTCCAAGCCTCACATAGACCTCATCAATATTTGCACCAATGTTAAAGCCATTCTGGGTGCATTTTTGGACATCGCTCAGAGAATAACCTTAAATACACAGCAAAAAATTGTACCGTTTTAATACAACTGTTTGATGTTTTATATTCATATACACAGAAAATGGACCTAAAAAACCCTGGTGAAAACTTACAGCCCAGTTCAGTACTGGGGACAGTGAGAAGATGTTGCTACTGCTGCAGGATCCTGATCTAGGTTGGAAGACACTGATGGGTGGAGCATTTTGATGCAAACAATAATACACATTAGTTCAAGCAAATGTGGCTTGTGATGGGCCCACACCAATAGCTGAAATTGGGAAACAGTGTTAAGATTTGAATATGTGAAATCTGAATCTAAATTCTGTCCCTCGGGGCTCTATCTGACTACAGGATAAGGAACTTCCTCGACAGCAGAGCAAACAGATTGAGCATCACCTACAGCAGAGTCCACTAAATGCCTTTGCAAACAGACAGCGGAGGCAGGTCCTCACTCCCATGCCAATGAATAAATAACTGAGAGTGCAGCTATTGATTAATGTCACATAGCTTGCTCTGTCCTACACAACAATCATCATTTCTTGCAACAAAGGAAGCCAGAGTCAAAGAGCAAGAGCAATGTCAGGCACAAGAGTCATCCAGTAAATTATTTACTGTTTCCTACATGCCGGAAAAGCTCTCAAGGCTAAAGGTGTTTCAAAACTGCCATTTGAAAGGCAATGGAAAAAGAACTTAGGTGAAGGTTTTCAAAGCTAACAAAAGTGTTAAGATCCATGATTCTCATTCATCTCAACCTCTTGTCAGCCTCCAAAACGTGTCATCTAAAACACTTGCTACTTGGCCCTTCTTTGTGAACTGGCAGCACCCACAGCCTGACCACTAGACAAGCCCATGATGCTGAGAATGCTTTGAAAACCTCTTTATTCACTGCCATAAAGCACTTCTACTCCCACATCCTGCAGGACTTTTTTCAGACATTGTTAACTCCTTCTTCCACCATCTCTCTTTTCTCATCTCAGACCTGAGCCATCACTGTGTGCCTGCAGGGGGGTTTTCCCACGAAAAAACTGGTCCCAAAGCTCCTTTGCAACCATCAGATGCACATACCTGCCTTCTGGAGCTCGTTGCTGTTCATGACTAAAGTATATTCGTAGATGCCACCAACAGTGGCCTCAGTGATGTAGTGGGTCCCGTAGTCCCTGAAGAGCTCCCTGTACTCCCCGTAGCTGTACTCTGTCGGGAGCTGGTGGAGCCTCTGCAGGAACTCGTAATGCAGCATCAGGGCTCGGGGCTTCAGCTTATAAACAGCAACAGCCAGCTCAGAACGGGCATGGATGAATTTGCTGGACTACATGAAATGCAGAAACACAAGAGAATCCAGAAGAAGTGAGAGATGTCATTCTCGTGACAGTGTGTGGTTATTTGCTCTTAAACAATTAGCGCTGGTCAGGATTTATCAATTTTACAGTTTGCAACTGGAAATCTTTTAACTTTGCAAAAGCAAAATTTTTAGTGGTCAAGTTTCTGAAAGTCAGGCCACTCTTGGGACACAGGGAAAGGCAGGGTCCAGGCTCCGCTCTGGCATACCCAGGATGCAAGGATGCAGCAGCACCCCACGAGCCTGCTCCACCCATAGTAACACTGACCGGCCTTTGTCTGTCACAAACTCTCTCCTGAAAAGTTCTGACATCTGAAATCATGATTTATATGTGAAATGGTAATTCTCTGGCTAATCCATATTCATATTTCATAGAATATGCTGTTATCAAAACTCAAAGGAAAGAAGACAACACAAGCACTCCCACATACATGCACACGTATTTGTATGTCTCTGTGTAGATATGCGTACATGGACAAATATTATCTCCCCCCTTTCTGGCATAAAAGTCAGGAATAGAAGATTTCTTTCAAGATGTTCAAAGGATTAAATGTCTAGTTGTTTGAGCCAGCAGGATGAGCACATCAGGGGGGGTTCAATACAGAACTCTGCAGCTTATATAATAAAATCAAGACTTAGGATTGGGTTTCTTTTTGGATATCTATTGCAAATGCTTCTTATATATCTCTGATTTTGTTGTGGGAAATGCCACTTTTCAGGAAACAAATGCAAGTTTAATAGCAACAAGGAATACTTTGCCATTCCTGAGTGTACTTTATACTGAAGGGAGACATAGATCAGTGATACTATTAAACCACTGATAAGAGCTATGTTTGTTTACAGCAATAACAGATGAAACAAAGAAAGCAGATGATGATGCACACTATCTCAGACTCAATCTCATAAAGCAGTCCTAGGAGTTACAGATCTCCAGCCAGCTTAAAGCCAGCCTCAGTTCACAGTTGTGACCAAACCTCCAAAGACGAGACTGGAAGTGATTGTGCCTTTTCTATTTTGTGGGGTGTGTGTCCTGCTCTGATGAATGATGCACGTGGCAGACAGATCGCATCAGCCAAAGCAAAATGGCATCAGTTAGTCTATAATTAAACCCACGGAAGGCCTGCTAGCTGTTTTCATTCTATGTTATTGTCAAGGCTGCCCTACAGTGGAACAGCTTGGCCTTGCTGTTTGCATTATCATTTACCAACACAACAGCTCCTGCCTTGCTGAACCCACCTAAAAACAGAGATGGCCCTTCACGTGTGAGGTGATACTCTGCAGGGATCACACAGACAACAGCCACCCACACCACTGACCAGTGCCTGGACTGCATGTACAGGTGCAGGAATTCCTGGAAGGGCAGAGATCCTATTTGCCCTCCTTTCACCCCAGATATCTCACTTAGTCGCCATCACTCACCAGTAGTTCAAAGGGGAACTCTGGGCTCTGGGGTTCGATAGCTACACCCCAATTCTACCTCTGCAGATTTCCTTGGAGGAGCCACTGTGTTGGCTGCACTCCCAGACTGCTTTGGCATCAGAAGTAAGAATCTCTCATGATCCAGCACCCATGGCCACGTGGGGACTGTCACCTGAACATCTCCAAGTAGCAAGGTGACTGTAAGGAGAGGAGACCATCTGAACAGGCTGCTTAGTTTCACTTTTTTAAATGGTTTGACTACAAACATCCAAATGTGGATGCCCAGCAGGACACTGCACAGACCACACTCAGAATCATAGCATATCCACAGATGGAAGGGACCCAGGAGGCTCACTGAGTCCTCTCAATCATTTGTGGCCGATTCCAGAGGTTAGGCAGCTCAGTTCCTGGCTGAGACGTGAATGGAAAAGCTCCTGGATGCCATAAACACAAATGAAGGCCTTGTGGCTGTAGAAAAGACTTGACCAAACGGCAAAATCTGGTGGGGGAAAAGATTTCATTTATCCCAGTCATGGCTGCTGACCTGATGGTGAGCATCAAACTGGCACACACACACTAACAGATAACATGTTAGAAGAGAATTAAGTGGAACAATGCTTACAGTTGAAGAAAATCTTTTCATCCTCTGAATGAACTTCTTGAACCTGTTGTCATTTGAACTGTAACCGAGCTCAAACACTCCTGGTATTTTTATACCAAAGCTGAAGCTTGACTGTGAAGCCTTTGCCTTCAGGACATTGCTTTCATAATTTGAGTAGGAGTCATATTCAGTCATTGTAAATTCATATTTGCCTTTGGTCTAAACAGAAAGGAAAAACAACATGTCTCATTTCCTGCATAGTGATTGTATACCTGAAGCATGAGGAAGGAATGCAGATACAAATATACTTATGAATTAATGCTTGCACTTTGAAGATGAAAAGCGTTGTATAATTGCAAAGCACTATTATTATTAACACAGATACTTCAAGAATACTTGATTTACAGCAGCAGGAAAGCTACTATCTGCTCCATACTGCAAGGTCCTCAGGCTTTCACTTAATATGTCAATCTTATGCAAAGAAGGTGAAGTCTTAAACACAGGCACCAATTAAAGTATGAATTCTAAAAGGAAAAGGTTTCCTAGTGGGCAACACTCAAAAATATCATGCTATGTCATCAAAAGCATTAAGGTCAAATATATAATATTTGAAATATAGCTTTGATGCACCACAGATACAACCTTTCATACAAAGCACATGGTGTGCTGCTCAACCCTCAGCTGTTGCACAAGGGCAGCTTTCCCAGCCTGGCTCTTAAGGCACTCCACAATTCTGTCTAAAATTAACCTCCCCATGCCCACTGGGTACCTTTTGGGGCCTCTTGGACACTTCTTGGCACTGGGAAGGTAAGGCTCAGCTTTTGCAATGATAAGATCCAAGGGAACACTGTCACCTATTCCAGTGCACATGGATATTATAAGGGGCTGTGTTCAGCATCATGGACTATGTGGAGTATGATCATGTTCTACAATAGGGTTAAATTCACTCTGATCCTATTGGGTGTCAAGAATTTTTTGTAATCTTTTATAAAATGATCTGGTAATGAAGCTTTGTTGGTTTTGTGCACTAAACCTCTTGGAATATATGTATGTGTGTTTATTTGCAGATAAATCTGAGACATACCTCTGGTGTATAGCTTTCTACATTGTATGGCTTTCTGAATCTTGTGTCCATGATATAATGGGAAGAACATCCCCCAGCATAGTACCTGTGATCAAGAACTAATCCTTCCAAGTTGTTTGTGAAAATATTTAACCTGTAGATGAAGCATAGCAGCAAAATTTTACAATATCATCAATTTAAAGGTAAACATTAAATGCCTTGGCTGAGAAAGGCAAAAGATTGCTTTGTTTGGCTGAGGACTTTTTGTTTCACACTTCTTTATTTTGAAACCCAAAAGAAAGTTTTGCCTCTTTCACAGTCCAACCAACCCAGCTGCTGCAGAAGAACCTAACTAACAAGGAAGCAAAAGGCAGAGTCAAATTTTGACACTTGATAAATATGAAGGGCAATTTTCAGCACCCAGCTATGAATGACACCAGTGTTACTGCCACCAGCACTGGTAGCTTTTGTAGTCTTTGCTGGAACTCTCAGGGACGAGCAGAACAAACCCTCACCAGCCAAATCCTCACCCTGTCAGGCTGCCCACCCTGAGCATTGCCAAATGTTCACTGCATCCAGCAGGAAATTTAAAGACAGGTTTGCCAACCCACGTCATCAATCCAGACCAATTTTTAATTCACATTTCTTTGTTCTGGTTTATCAGTCATGATCTTTGCCAGGTTGGTCAAGGATCAACCAGAGGTCAGTAGAAGAGAGAAAAAATTGTCAGGGTACAAGAATAAAGGTAGTCAAGGAATTGTTCAACTAATCCTTGAAATCATGGGGAAGTTTTTTTTTATTTCATTGGATGATGGAGAGAAATCTGCTCTAAGAAAGGATGTAGCATTGCAATCTTTTTAGATGAGGAGATTAAACTCTATAACATGTTCTTCCTATTGCTGCTGGTGGGATGTATTGCAGTAAAAACCCTTCTGTTGCTCACTGTCAGGACACACACCACCCTTGTGGCACACAGTTGAGGATGTGGCACTCACTTCCACAAACTCAAATAGTTATGTGTAAATAGATAAAACTTCACCAAAAAAAGAGGATAAATTGCTAGTAGTCCATGTGTGTCCCCATTAGAGTTCCAGGACTCTGTTGGACCTGCCTCTCCTTATTTTGGGGAGAGAGGCTTGCATGATAACGACTCTGAGGCTGTAAAAAATTAACTCTAATTTTAGAACAATCTGAAAAGATGGGAAGTCCACTAAAAGCAAATTACTGAGCAATTGTAGCTTCAAAGAGATGAGAAGCATGTTCCTATAATAGTCCAACATTATTTTTAATTTTGATTAAACTCAGAAGTACAAAGCATTAGCAATGACATGTGCAGCAGCCATATCTCCAGAGAATAACGAGGAAATTATAATTTTTTCCTTGCAATAGGAGTTTTTCTTTTCCTTTTTTTTTAATGTAAAAAGCATTTTTTCCCTGCAGAATGAGAAAAAACTCTTTTCACACAGTCTGATCTTACAGAAAGTTGTTACAGTCTTAGCTTGTAAAAGCTGGATCAATTCAGATTTGGATTTTAATCCCCACAAAGCTGGAGTTTGCTAAGATGCATGTTAACCCTACTCCAGTCAAGTAAAGTCCATAAATTCCTCCATCTCTCACTGTTGTGAAAGAAATCAAAGAAATTTTGAACTCCCTCTTCCTCCTCCAAATCAATATATGGTGTAAAGATACAAACCTGTAGTAAGGTTCATATTTTAGGCAATCCAAGATACTGATTTCATGGAATCATGGAATGGTTTGAGTTGAGGGACCTTTAAGCTGGCCATCTAGTCCAACTCCTCTGCCATGTAAAGGAACACCTTCCACTGGACCAGGTTGTTCCAAGCCCCATCCATCCTTAAACACTTCCAGGGATGGGGCAGCCACATCATCTCTGGGCAGCCTGTGCCAGGGCCTCACCACCCTCACGGGGAAGAATTTCTCCCTAATCTCTAATCTTAACCTACTCTCTGTCAGTTTGAATCCATTCCCCCTTGTCCTGTCACTCCATGCCCTTGTAAATAGTCTCTCTCCATCTTTCTTGTAGCTCTTTCAGATACTGGAAGGCCATAGTTAGGTCACACCAGAGTCTTCTCTTTTCCAGGATGAATAATCCCAATACTCTCAGCCTTTTCTCATAGAAGAGGTGCTCCATTCCTCTAATCACCTTGGTGACCATCCTCTAGACTCACTCCAACAGGTTGATGTCTGCAAGACTTTGGATGAGGTTCCCAAAGGTTGTTGGATCCTAACTCACTTCTGGATACAACAATTGCTAGAGCTTTTCTCTGGTCAGTGTTTATGTCTGAAGCCACATAAGATCATTCCTAGCCTTAAGTAAGAAAACATTTCATGCAAGTCACTGACTTACCCTTTAGCCAGATTCTCTATTCCCCAGTATTGTTCCATCTTCTGGTCACACTTTTTAAACACCTTTTTGCAGTTTTTTTCATCTGACTGGTCCCCACAGTCATCGTCCCCATTGCAGAGTAGCCTCCGTGTAATGCATCTCCCTAGGATACAAGGTGTAAGACCCACATAAAATAACCTATGATCATACTCTCTGACTCAGTCTAGAAACAATATAAAAGATTCCTGTAATGAATGGTTCAAATCTAGTTGGAAAAAAAATCTTCATCTGCATGGATCACCAAACTCTTAACTGCTCAGTTTTGCTCAAAACTCTCCTAATCTTAGAATTCATTGCTCAACCTAGAAAGAATGTCAAGGATGCCCCAGTGCTGTTGCTGTCACTTGTGCTACAGATTTTACTGATATAACTGGGTTTTAATTTCCTATTTGAAGATGTAAAGACATGCTTTAGACTGACAGATGTTGGCTAATGGACTCACTCAAAACCACTGATGCAAATACAAGCACGGATGGAGTTGGGTCAACTCATGACATCCCTTTGGCCCAGAAAACCCTTGTAAAAGCAGAAAGTTCAGCAGAGTGGTGTCAGAGATGCCACCTGAGCACCTCCACTTCCCACTTCCCACTCCACAAGTCCTTACCTGTGACTGAGCACACAAACCCATCACATCTAACTTTATTCCTGCAAGGACTATTCGTAACACAGTCTTCGGCTTCTCTGTCAGAGTGATCACAGGGATCTCCATTGAACTGAGAGGGTTGTTCCAGGCGGGCAAATCTGTACTGTGATGAAATAAAAAATATTGACTCAAGTGTACAGAAATTGTGAATTTTACGCTTCTCTAGTTAAAAAACAATCTTTGTGGTGTGGAAAACTGATCTAAGGGTACTGTCATATCAAAAAAAAAAAGTGTCAGCAAAGAAAGTGTGATGTTAGTAATGTGCCTAGTTTCAAAGGTTTCTGATCTGCGACAGTTTTAATTTTATTAAGGAAAGATTGAGGACTGGAAGGGATGAAGGAAAGTTTGCTTTTCTTTGACAGTTGCTTTAAATGAGCCTGACAGGGTAGCGCAGGACTTTGCAAGAGTAAGGAAGGATTCAGTTCCATCTCCTCTCTTTCAATTAGCACTGGTAACGACATCCCTTGTTATTTTCTGTCAGTGTATTTACTTGCCCCTCTGTATCATTAGGGATTTTTTTCCGCCCACAACACTGCTGTGAAGCAGTCAATTACTCCGTCCAATATGTTAGCCCTCCTTTTTTCCCCAGCTTCTAAGATTAACTCTTTGATACGAAGCTTCACTCTTCCCAACTCCCATCACTGGTTATTTCTGCTTAAGCCTGGGAACAGCTTCTCCAACTCATTAGCAGAGGTCTCTCTAGCAAGGGGGATTTTGCTCTTCATGCTATTGGGATCATTACTTTCATTTGATGGGGCTTCTTGGGTGGAAAATGCTGGCTGGCAGACAAGAAAAAGCATCTTAATCCTGAGATGCACCAAGTGTCTCCAGGTCCCAGAGGGGACCATTAGTGTAGATGGTGCCTTGCACTAATGCTGGAAGAAAAGGACTGTGTTGGAAAGTCCCTGCAAAAGCCACAGTTTTTACCAAGCCTGGGCTTACACCTTCTCAGGACAGAGAGGCACCCTGGAAAGTACTGGAATTACTGGGTGAGCTGAAGAGCCAAAAGCCACCTGAAAGCAAAAGCCCACAGTCTCACCCTTACAGGACTTTCCTCAGCAGCCTCCTGTATGCCCAACCCCACAGATAATAAAGACAGGGCTCAGAGGAGATTCTGCCTCCTGGTTTCTCAGGCTTCATGCCTAGACCACAAACACTCACCCTTTTCTTCTGGCAGGGATCACACTTGCTCCATGAGGACCAGGCGGAGAGCACGCAGTCGCGGGGCTGTGGCAGGTCACTCACGGATCGGACGTGCCTGCTGTTGGCCACGCTCTCATTGGTGCCACTGAGGTTAAGGGACTCTTCACCACTGTGCTCAACAACACGAGAGCTTCAAGGTGTGAAACTACCAGTCTATAAGGAGCAACTTGACCCATACCTGTGCAAAACTACACACCAAAGAGAACTAACACTCGTTAGACCCCATCAAGTTTTGCGGGTAACATCTAGATTTCAGTTCCCATTCTGTACTGGCATTGATCCTGTATGAAACCCGATTCCCTCTTCAATGTCCAAGAGCAGATCCAGTCCTCTACACCACCACCATGAGAATAACCCTGCAGAGCATTCAGGAGGGGTGACTGCAGGACACATATTTGATCTAGCCAGCAGAGGAAACTCAGCCCATGACCCTGCAACCTGAGCTTCACCTTAAGCTGTGCAAGCCCTATCAAATTACCTAGCCAAAATCTGCATCATCAGTTGCTGCCCTTGCCCCACAGCTCCCTGTTGCTTGGTGCACGGGCAGCACTTTGGTACCTCACTGCCATACATGATAAACAGCTCCGAGGTGAGGCACCTCTGTGACAAACACCAGTCCCAACGATAAGGGCTGGTGTGCACTCAGCATTTTTGAAAACCAGGCTTAAGTGTCTCTCTTTACCGAGCAGCCTATTTTTTCAAAAGCTGGCCAAAGCCATTAGTCTTAGACTCTGTTCTCAGTTTACAATAATCCCTTTCAACCCCATAATGAACCTGAACCCCAAGTGTTAGCCTTTACTTCACCCCAGCCACTGTCTTCCCCCTCATGTGATAACTGTCTCCAAGGTTTCCACAATGCCAGAGCTAAAATGGAAAGACTACAGTCACAGTTCTCTGAAGGAGCAAAATGTACTAAGGCACCAGCAAAAGGAACAGCTATCAGCCACATTCTCACTATTTACACACTCCAAGAAAACAAACCCGTCTCCCCAGCACTCTGTTGGGCAGCTAGCATGGGAGAAGGCTGCACATTGCAAACAATTCCCTGTTACAACACGATCGTGGCAATTTGTCATCTCAAATTTATCAAGAGGATTACTTTTCTGAAGGCAGACACATTGCACTGTGTTGACTTCAAAACAATGTCTCTCGCTATTCATTAGAAACACAGAAATCGCTCAAGACAGCAATTACGGACCACACAACACGAAAGCAGAGAGGTTGTGCTGATCTGACTGTTTATCTTATCATCCCATGGACGTGGCTTCAGAAACAGTCACTCACCCAAAGCAACGAGCAGTTTGGATGCCAAGTACAGCACAAAGCAGCAACAGTTTGACAGGGTACAGGGTGAACGTGGTGCGTGTTGTGCTCATCACTCCCAGGTACCATCGGCGACTCGAAACCACCACTGTTCCCATTCCATCTGCTAGTGGGGGTTCGAAAATGGTTCACGTAGTAGAAGATAAATTACTGAGGCTTTTTCCCCACCCTGTAAACAGCAGATGACCCAGCACCTGGCAGGTTCACAAGGTAAACGTTGCAGTTGTTAGCACACGGCTTTCCGCAGGCAAGCAGGGAGGAAGCAAAGATCTGTCTGGAAGCAATTTACACTTTCATTTGTAATGCTCCTTTCAAGGGATGGGGAAAATGAATATTTCAACAAATGAAACATATTTGAGTCTTGGCAAGAAGGAAGTGATAAGTAAACTCAAGTCGGCTTTCTAGGAATAGAGTGCAAAATCATTTATTTATTGCTGCTTTTCATGTCTGTCTTCCAGAGGAAGGCCAGACATGAGGCATAAGCACTCATTCTTACGCCTCACGGAAAGCCTTCATCCCGAGAGTGCCCTTTGCTGTCTCTCACCAGGGCTTGGGCTCGTGGTGCTGGGGAAGACAAGAGCCCCAGCTCTGGCTGGGCCATTCCATAGAGATTCTCTGCTCCATGTACCTGTTGAGCCCATGGAAGCCTGTCAGGTATTAAATTAAATGATTTGGTATTTTCTAGGTACTATGTTGAGTCATTCTCTCTCTTAAATGATCCCACCAGGCTGAGAACTTACCACAGGCCGATTCCCATCAGTTCAGCTGGGCTTTCAAAAGCAGATCAGGACCTTCAAAACCTTGCAGAATGTCTCTTTAGTTACTTGTTGAGGCAGCCTTCATATCCTGCCACTTCTCCCTTCTTTTCAATTCCTGGGACACAATAGTCTTTCCCTTCATTTTCCTGATTAGTCTTAACCTACAATGAGCATCCTAGATGGAGAAAAGTTCTCTGAATCTGTGTTTCCCTGTACAAAATGAGGAATATCATTGTGTTTTCCCACCCTTCCTCTTGGTGGACAAGCAGAGGTTCTTCGAAGAAGACACAGCCTCACTCTGTGTGCAACTATGGCTTTTAGCAGCACAGTCTCTCAATGTGGGATAAATCTCTGAGTGCTTTGATGATACAAAGAATAAATACATTTTAATTTTCTCATTATGGGAATGATGGATGCTATGTATAAAATGAATCATATTCACTAATACAAAACAAATCTGACAACCTCAGTGCTGTTACCTGGCCAAATGCTACACCCTAATGTGTCACAGTTACCTTACAAATGACATTATTCTGCCTGTGAAGCCATGTCTCTGCAAAATAAGCAACTGGCTGCGACATCTTTCTGGTTTGGCAGCTTGATGATAACAATTTAACACACAGAAGCACATTAACCGAATCCTTGTAGGAATCTGCTCCAAATAAAAGATTGTATTTCAGGCAGCCCATTCTTTAACCCAGAGTTACTGAGCACACAGTTAGTGATTAACAGCCCTCTAGACATGGAGGACAAACTGTTAGAGAAGATGACTTAGGCTGTGCAAAGCTTTCTGTTTGCCTCTTTTGCCTCATTTTTTTGTTTCAAATGACTTTGCCCCAGCCTGAACCCAAGATGTGCCTGTGTGATACAGTTTGCTCAACCTTTGACACAATTGATTCAGTTAATCATTTGTCCATACCAAAAAAAACCCCAAAAAACAAACTAACAGAAAAGACCTTTCCATCCAGGGGACCTCTGCTGGCTGGGAAATACAGTACACATCCAATATTTCAACATCAGCAAAAGATTACTAAGATTATATATATAGAGCACCCTCTAGATTTAACTGCAAACCATGACAGTGATCCCGGCATGTGGAATTCTCCAAGCAACCTGCTTCTGTCTGCTGCTTGTCTTTGTTTGCTGCCTCTCACCATG
Organism: Manacus vitellinus; assembly: GCF_001715985.3. Lineage (NCBI taxonomy): Eukaryota > Metazoa > Chordata > Aves > Passeriformes > Pipridae > Manacus > Manacus vitellinus. Next base: position 7,379,256 of record NW_021939546.1, on the reverse strand, counting down.
CACATCACAGTGGTGAACATGCAGAAGGAAGTGGTGCATTAGCAGAAGGAAGTGAGTTTAAAACAGCAGCAGGGACCCAGGAGAAGGAATTCCCTACACATTAACATACTTTTCAGAGAGAACTGAAAAGCACAGTCAAGTTCTACACATAGTTTACAATCTGGCTGAATTAGAGGTAGGTCTAACACATAAAGTTTATGACAACAACCACAGTTCATTTTCTGCTTCCTTGGGTCCATGGATCAGCGGGAATGTTACCCTGTAACAGTGTCTTCTTCCCCCAGTCTTGCTGCTCCTCCGTGGCTGACTGTAATAGTTATGTCTGTCTGCTGAGCTGTTTGTAAGTCCCAAAGCACTTAGTGCTAACAACACTGTAAGTCACTGAATGTCGCTTTCATCACAGTTGAAAATGAAGCCTTGCTTGTGCCCACTATGAACATCAAGCTTGCAAGTGCAACACATCCTTTGCAGAGTTCATAACCCCAACTCGAGCTTGTGACCCCTTGCTCTCTGTAAACAAAACCCATACAGTTTCACCAAACATGATGTTTTTTTAAAATGGTAGTTTCCTGTTCAAAGAAAAACTGCGAAACACATCAGAGGTGAGAGACCCTCCCTGGGAAACGTCAGACTGGAGCCAGCAAGCAGCTGTTTACAGTACCACTAGTCACTTTTCAAAGAGAGTTTCTTTTTCTCCTTCTCTGAGGTAACTTTTTTATTCCCTGCTTCGGAACTCGGAACACATTTCCTTCTACAGAAGAACACAACTGGTTCATTCAAGGGTAAGAGGAAGCTTTCCACCAACTTTAATGGTGAAGAACGTAAGATGGCAAATACCTGGTAAAATTTAAAACTAGAGAATGTTTTCAAATGTTTTCTACAACTGACTCTATTGCATCACACTTTTTCTTAATAATACAGTTATTTTCTGGTGCTGAGGCTGGTCTCTGAAAGGCCCTGGACATAAAAAAACTCACCTTGGTGAGCTTAATTCTCCTCTTCTGGCTTTTGATTTACTAAAAATAATGCCTCATAGTGACTCAGGCCAAATCTGGCACTCTGAAAACTCTAAGGTCTTGTGAAGATGGTAAGATAGGGAACTGAGTATACAAAGAAAGATAACCCCGCGATGCCCCATCCCTTGTCTCCATCTCCTCTCCATTAGACCTCAAGATAACACACACACAAACTCATTTTCAAACTAGAAACAGCATTTTTAAAAGATAAAAACAAGACACTCGTAATCTGAGTATGTCAAATAGTACAAAATTTACAAAAAATGCAACATATCACAGCACCATAACTTCTGCTGATTTCAAATACAGCTGGCTTCTGCAACTGAGAGCCGCTCTTAGACCTCTAATGACTGTTAAAGAAGACAAAGATGCCAGAAAAGGCTTTTTCACAGCTAGTACCTGGTAATAATTCTTCCTAATCCTTTATTTTCACAAATGTCTGAGGCTGAATGGACAATGATTGCTGCCTGTTAACCTGATTTTCTTTTAATCTATTGTGATTTCCTTTCTTTGCTGGTGAGAAGTATTGATAGAAGTGGTGCTACAGGAGCAATGAAATAGGGCTGAAAAGCCAGCAAACAGTATCAGATCTTAAAAGGCCTTTTTTAAAAAAATACATTCTGTATCTGAAAGCCCCTTGAATGGGCAACATCTGAGGCTATTCTTCTCATTGAGATTTTTCAGGTGCTGATAAAACATTTTAGGGTGATAGATGAGCCACAGGGCAAACACATCCATTGAGATAAGACTATTTAAAGCTCTAAAAACTAATAGCCAGAGAGCTGTTTCACTAATAGACCTGATATTTCCTGCCTCCAGTAGAATAATTTTAGAAAGAGACAGGCAATGTCACAGGTACTCAGGAAATCCTATCAGGGTATCTCCCCATATTCCTCACTGTCATGCTGAAATGTATAATTCAGTTTCCCCACACTTTCAGACAGCAAGAAAAAACCAGCCCTTTATTCTTCCCCATGCCAGCTTTACCTCAGGTATTTAAAAACAACAAAATAAAGGTTTTGAACCGGGCTGATCCTAAAAAACAAATCAGTATAAGACCTTGTCACAAGAGAGTCGACTGAAACACTCTTAAAAATCATAACTTTTGCAGTAGTATCATCAGAGTACAGCCAGGAACGGGAGATGAGTCCCACTGATGGCACATAACAGGAGCAGAACTAGAAGCCAGGAGCAGTGCCTCCATTTTCTGGTGGTCATGTGGACTTTTTCCCTTTGTTCACTCACCACTGTGTGCATTCCACGCTGGCTTAGAGAGGTAATTGTAGAGAACGGACTCAAATCTCTGTAGAAAACTGCCAACAGATATCCCCTTTCATTTCTTTGACGTGATACTCTTCTGACTGAGAAGAGCATTTGCCAAAAAAGTAAAAAATATGAACTTGAAAGGAGTTCTTTAGAAAGCAAAGAAAAGAAAAAAGGAAACGTTGCATGAAAAACATATCACAACCTACAAACAGCCAGAAAGAGGTTAACTTCCCTGCTGCAGCAACTGTCACTGACTAGTGATTAAAGCACATAAAACATTGCCTTTAATCCAACGTAAGGGAGTTAAAATTGCATATTCTCAGTCTATACAATCAATTGCTTTCCCAGAAGTCACTGACAGGGAAAAGAGAGATCTGTCAGCGTTCTCACTTCTGTAAAACCGCAGGCTGATTCTGCAAACTGTTTGCTAAATAAATTCTCATTACTGCAGGAGATCATGGCCTTAATTAGCATTAGTTAAATTGGGACCATTTCTTGAACTAAGCATGTCTGAGTTGGATACTCTCATATACAATCTACAGACTCCTAGTGTGCTTAAGTTACAGCAGTATTAATGTAATACAGTACACAAACACAGCACAGAAAGAATCAGACTTTTTTCCCCTTCTGAACAATGCCAACACACAGCCAGCGTGTTGTAGTCCTTTCTACTTCAAGATTCCTCACCACTGCCAGATTAGATCTCAAACCTGCTCCTTCTGAATTTTTAAACCGACTTTACATAGCAACTGTGCAACATAAGCCAACTTTTCTGATTTTTCAACCATCTTCACAGTGAGAGTACCAGAAGAATATCAACAAGAGTAGATTTGGCCTGTATTGTAAAAATGCATTTTCATTTAAATACATGCTTAGCTATGTCTTTTTTCAATGTAAGTTAATTATTTGTAGCTTATTGAGAACCAGAGATCATGTTCTTCCTCCCAAGGACATCTGAACACAGTTAGCCCACATACAAATCAAAATGACATTAATGCTGGTGTACTTTCATCACAACAGAATGACCTTTATTCTTAGGTGGGATCCAAGTATTTCAACAATCCTCATTGACAAAGGCAATCAATATTTCAGCACGACCTACTGGGCATTTCTGGTGGATAAGACATCAAAAAGTAGAAATACAGTAAAGTACATGTGCACACATTCACATCTCTCTCTCTTCCTGTATATAAACATGTATTTCTTACCCTTATTACCTTTATTGCATTACCCTCTTGGCAAAGAATGGTACTATTCCTTCTCAACCGAAAGATCCAGTACTTGGTACCTCTGAATATCAAACATTATTATTTTGCATGTGGCACTGAGAGTTTCACACCAGCGAACCCTACACATTGCCCCAAGGAGCAGAAAGGTCCCACTGATACAGAAGGTGGTATAATTACCATGTGGTACTGGATCAAGGCTTTGCTTTCAGTTCTGTGCATATTACTGGAAATTTTGGGGGGGGTTCTGGTTTCAAAATTGTCATGTTTAAATGCACAGTTTTAATTTCAAATCTTACTTGAATGAAAAATGTGACCAAAATAAATTTCAGCTTCTCATGCCACAAAGGTACACCAGCTTTGGGAGCATCAAACAATGTGGCCTGTCCCACGAATGTGTAATTTTGCAAGAGGTGATAAAAATACCTACCGGTTTGGAATGCTCATCCTAAAACACCCAAAAAGAGGCTGAAAATGTGGAGGCAGCAATTAAAATCAGCAAATTACGTATCTGCAAGATAAGCAACACTTAGTGTTTAAGATAGTTATTCCCCAAATCGAGGATTTTCTCCTTTCCCAGATACTTCTACTGTCAAAAATACTGTCCATGCCAAACACCAACACCACACTGTAAGAATGGCAGAATTATCCCAGAAGAGCAAAAGCTATGAAACAAACTTACTAAAATGACACCTTTTTTAATGTTTTTATTCATAACAGTATTACATGGTGTGTTACAGAAATTAATGGAAAATTTCTAAAAATTTGTTGGTTTCTTTCATTGTTGTTGAATGCGTTATACATAAAGTTAAAAATAATGTGTCCGTATATGTTAACAAATGGTCATTATCTGAGGTAAAGTTAAAGTAGGTTTAGAAATGTACTGCAACAGTCATTTTATCTTTCTCATCTTTATTAAAAAAATAAGTGTCAGAATGCAGAAATAAAAATGAATGAAAACCACGGAGTAAACATCTTTGCAAAGAAGGTGCCCAGTACGTTATTAGATGAAAGGTTTCATCAGACACTTGGATGACTACGATCTATCAAAATATCTTTTCATGACAGGTAAAGATCAAGAACCTACGGGGGATGATTACAGGATGGCTGGTGGGATTCCCTGGTTTTTAAATTTAAAGTGACGAATTTAGTGCTAGTGAAGGATGAGGGATTAAACAATTGCACAAGCTGGATGTTTCAGTTATCTACAATACTGGTACAGTGCAGAGGCCCTCCAGCCCTCTCGACTCAGCATCTCAACCATGACAAGGACGATCATATGACAAGACAACCTGGAACTGTTTTTTATTTATGAGCATTGGTAAAGGTAAGACAAAGGTCCGTGGTGATGGTCCAGCCGTCTCTCAGGAGACACTAAAATTCCAGCCTCATTCCCTCGGCACCTATTCGTTAATGATCCGCTTCCTATAAATATGATGTCAATGGATCCTCTGAGACATAAATCTCTTCTTTCAACGTTTTACCCCATAACTGGAAATGCACTGACAGTACTAAACCTCAAATGTCTATGATGAACCAAAACTGTCTTTGAGGTTCCACGTGTAGGACAAAACCCAAAAAAACCACTGAGGAAGAAAGTAGCACCACTGTGCAAACTATGAAAATATTCTTACAGAAATGTCCTTTAGAAACACTTTTACCTCTGCTTTTGATCCTGAAACACTCAATCTGCCAATTTTTAAATATCTTTTCCAGTTAGAAAACTTGATATTTCTTCAGGTGGGAAAATAAGATTTGCTACAAAGCTGTTTGCACATGACTAAGGAAGAAGCATCAGATGACCGTGAATGAGGATAAAAGTTCTCTTCTCTGCAGGTTCATTAGGTCTATTCACAGTTAATTTTTCATTCACATACATTCCGTAACGCACATTTCTCTAATTTCTCTAATTCAAAATAAAAGACTGGAATCATGTCGTGAGATTTTTTTGCACATACCAACAGTTGCCACCCCAGTTATTCTGTCTTCTAAACCATTTTTAGCTTTTAACAGAGATGAAAGAAAGTAAAACATTTATAACTCCAGGCCTATTTTAATCATGACAAAAAATGTAAATCCTAATGTGCCAATTTAAAAACAAAATCTGCACAATAACCCTAAAAACTGATTAATCATTTGATTTCTTTAACCTTTTTTCCTTTTTCTACTTTTTTTTTTTTGTTTTTTTTTCTTCTTTTTTTGTCTTTTTAGTGTTAAACCACTAAATTCAATATACTGTAACTGCATAGGAACATCAGGAAAACACATTTGACCTGTATAACAATTCTCTGTAGGGCAAAAATATATAGATTCTTTATGAAAATCATGTGCTAAACATATGAACCCAAACACTGTACTTTTGTTTCATAAATGTAAAAAAAGGAAGTTTTAAATTCTTTTGTTCTGCGTGTAAACAGTTTGATGACTTCTATGCAGAGGTTCAAAGGAATGTTTATGTAATGTGAGCTCTTGTAAGTGGAATATGTCCGTGTGATAACGCTAGACCATAAAATCAAGTGTTCCCATTAATTTTACTAGTCGTTGACAAGCTGACTGCTTTTGGCAAATGCACTTGAGCTTCAGCCCATTATTGTAAGCATGTGAAAAAACATATGTGATGTGAGAACCACAAATTGGGTTTGCCACCCCTCCCAAGCACTGCAACTTGCTACCTTCTCTACTGTGTAATGGCATTAGTAAAAGAATTTTCATAACATTTATATTTACAAAAAAACTGGCAATTTTCATTCAAACTCCTTAAAGCCATTTCCCCTTAAACATTTAAAGAGTTTAACAGTAAGATTTTTTTTTCAAGTTATAAAATAAAAATCCCATTTGATTTTTCTGATGTACAAAAAGTGATAAAGATGAACAATTTGATCACAGAATCAGTTTGTTATTCCAAAATCCATGCCGTCCTTGTCCCATTTGTAAAGTCCGCTTCAGCCAAACTCTTAAACCAGAAGCATACCAGTATTATTTGGCAAATGATTTTTTTTCATCAAAAATGGCACACAGAGAAGAAAACACTTGTCTGCATAGCATTACAGCAGCAAGATACTGAAGAAATAAAAATATTCCTTTTCTGTACTTTGTTTAGAGTTTCCTAGGAAATACTGACTCTTTTGTCTTTCCTCAGTGGGACTCCAGGTCCTTTCTCTACCCACAACATGAGTATTCCAACAGAAAGCAGCATTTCTTCCTCATGATGTGCTAGAACTTAAAGGTCCATTTGGCAACATTTCAGTCAGGATGGATAAACAACCAAGTTTCATTCTGTGGTTTCAAGTTGGGAATCATTTCCGCAGGAGGCGTTCTGCTGTTAGATCTGTCACTCATACAAAACTACAGAATAAGAAATAAAATAAAATAAAAAAAAAAATGACACCACCAGTATTTTTTGTTGTTGTTATTTAAATATGTCTACATAGGGAAAAAAATGGGTCAGGATCAGCCTGATGTAAATGATGATGAAAAACATGTCACCGTGACATAAAAAGTGCCGACTTGTGCCCCAAAGGCTGTTGAATGATAATGCCACTGCTACATACAGACTCTGCTTTTTGCTCAAAAGAAAAAGGAATGTCTATTACTCAATATGTGGCACACAGAAGACAACAAATCTTTAAAAGAAGACCGAGGAGTAAGATTTCCTAGTCTGGATACCCACCACTTGTGGGGACGGGGCTGGACTCGTGGTATGATAAGCAGGGAGAGTTTTTATTTTGTGCTGCCATAGGAATCTGCCATTGGTTGCCAAAAAAACCCACATCAGGAACACTCGAAGAGCCAGTCCAGAAGGGCAATCTCTCTCCTTGTCAGACAAAATCAATTGGAAAAAAGCATGAAAGCCAAAGGCCTGCCAGGTTGTTGGGTTTCGTTTGAGTCTTGGAGCACCACAAGACTGTAACAATGCTATTTCTTAGGTCTGTTAATCTGGGCGTAGAGAGGTTCTGCTTCCTGGGGATAACAAAAATAAAATAAGCGGAGATGTCTCCAGACAGCATTTTTAGAACATTTTAAGAACATCTGCTTGAGAACAGCAACACTTTGTCAGTCAAAACCCAAAGGAAGTGTTTGCTTTCTGTGCTGCCTTGAGTGATCAGGGTACTCAGGGTAAATTGTGAAGCAAACAGGACATTATTTCAGAAAATGAATGCTTACTATCAATTTCCACTTCCAGCACTGGCCATGCACTGATTTTCACTGCTGGGCATAGACATATGAAGAAAGTAAATGATAATTTATCTGACTGGATGCTTGGAAGTTTAGAGACCAGAAGTGTAGCCAGCATAAAAGGGAGTTACTCATCCCAGGCTAAGACACCACCCCCCCAGCAGCACAACAGCAGAACAAACCTGTGGGTTTTACACAACTCAGGGAGAAAACCACTTGCAAACAGAAACCGCTGCGGAAAGCTGAGCTAATGAAGCTGTGATGGGATTTAAAATAACAACATGAGTTGCCTATGAAGAACGAGGAACACTAGCCCAGCTCAGTTTGATTAGGAATCTGTAGAACTATTAGTACAATCATTAAAGCCAGGAGGACAGTGTGTCAATTTGCTAACGGATACTTTCTGGGGAATTTCCTGGATGGGGAGGGGGAAAAGCTGCCATGTTCTTCAGCGTTGCTTCATAGCTGACACCCTGTGCTTAATCCTATGTTCATCTTGGCTGCAGTGGGAAGCAAATCACCCATGGACCCTGGAATCCATTCTACTTCATTTCCAGAAAGTAATTTATTAAACTAAGAATGACATCTAAAAAAAGAACAAGACAGGCAGAAAGGCTAATTAATGCCATACTGCATTAACTCTCCACAGCTTGATAAATATTCAAATACCACGCCACGACGTTGAATTTAACCAAGTTAGAATCAACTTGTGTTACAGCAGCATTAGCAGGAGCTGACTTTGAGCAAAAAAACCTCTGAAGGCTGGCAAATCATGGGCACTGCAGAGCAGAGACATGTCTGCCAGGGGATGGCACAGGATTTTAATCACTGCTTATACAAATGCTGAGGATGGGAAAAACAGCCCAAAGGGGGATTCATAGGGCTGTATGTACTCTGTGCCCAGGGTACCTGGCCAGTGTCCTGCCCCAGTGCCCCCTCCTGCTTCACTGTGCAGCTTGTGTTGAATGAGGAGCAAACACAACAAATCCAAAATATGACCTGTTTCCTCCATGCCAAGAAAAGTTGTCTCTTATTCTCTGAAATTACTACATTTCTGGACCGTGCAGGGACCCTGTTTCCCTATCTCCTACCTACATGAAGCCCTTGAGTACACTACAAGCATTATGAGAGGATGAGAGAAATCCTCTGGAATGATTAAATAAAGGCTTCTGAAATTATCCCGAGCAAGAAGCAAATATATTTTGTGACCTTGAAAAACCAAAGGTAATCAGAAGAGATGACTGAGAGCAAATAACTGCATTTCACATACTGTGTGTTAAGTCTACCTGTGCCAATTTTCACGTACCACAGACATGAAGCTGCCAGAATGATCTATCACAGCTAGTTCAGAGAAAATCTGTACTAATTAATGTGTGAACCTGACACACACCAGGCCATTCTTCAGGCAGTTGCTGAACCTGAGGTGATTGCAAAGTGAAGTGAAAAGAAGGAGGAGAAGAAAAGGAGAGGGAGGGAGAACACCCCTTTGGAACAAAAGATGTCAGTTTTCCAAATGCCTTCAGGGAAAAAAAGAGCTTTTCAAAATGTCAAGCCTGCTTGTTAGAGCTGTCCTCAAATATCCTTAAGATATGCAGATGTGCTTAAGTAACAAGTGTCCTAAGGTGCCACTGAACTTGACACCCTTGGAAGAGGAGGAGGAGGAGCTCATCATCGGTCATCAGCACTTTACATCGCACATGAGGCAGCCTTTACATTTAGACCAGGGCATTTTGCATGAAAAGTGTGTTCTTATGTCTTCCTTTCAGTTGATTTCCCCCTTCAGATGCCTAAATGAGAAATTAATTGCAGTAATTGTGTGCAATCTTCCCAGCCAAAGTTTTTGTGTCAATGTCTGAGATTTGTTTTCTAATATTATTTTGAGCTAATTCAAGCAGCACATCGTGCCTGTAGCCCAACATTGCAAATGGTATCTGTAAAGTATTGACAGGGTACTCAAAAGGGTAAAAGAGAGCAGAAAGGGACAGAAAAGAGGCAAAAGGAGAGTTGAGTGCTGTTAACTTCATGAGTAGTTTCTCTCACAGTGCTGGGCACTGTTTTGGAGGGTCTTGAAATCAGAAATACACCTCCTTTCTGTACACACTCCATGCAAAAGTCACAGGCTTGTTATGAAAAGGCAGGTGAGCATAAATCTTCTCACAGTATCAGAACCATCTCAGCAATGTTTTCTGCTTTCTACTTCTACCACTGCATTAGGAACAGACTCGGAGGGAAGGAAAGGAAAGAATTGGTCTTTGTCAGAACAAAAAGAGACAAACAAATAATATAGCAAACAAAGCTGCTAATTCACATAAACCCCTTGAATCTCGAAGTATTTTCCTTTCTGAACTGGCCCAGAAGCACTGGTGATGTGCTTTCATCAATCTACAGGGAGAAACCAAGATGACAACTGGAAGCACCCTTTTTTTGCTGCTGTATTCTAGAGATAGTTCATGCTGCAAATCAGTTTATTCTTATTTTAAGGGGGACAAGACTGCAGCAAACTGTAAGTATTTCTGGTGTAGCACACTACTGCATGAGGCAACAAGGTCGCTAATGCTTTTGAATAACATTATGTAAATACTAGAAGTAAATTTGCATCCAATTTAAAGATATTAACATCTGCTCCCCAGCAGAACTAATCACTGGAGAACATCTCCTGAAAGACTCAGAACCTACTTAGGCTTGCAGAGGTGAACTCACTCACAAAACATAACACGAGACTGGGTTAGGAAGAGACTATTTTTACCGTGGCAGCCCTTTCATCACTTTGAGACACCCTGCTACGTGCAGAGCTTCAGGCAAGATGTACTCAATTGAAGAGGTGAGGCCTGCATAGATTTCCTTGCCCTTTACAACAGATTCTCAGTGCCAGTTTTACTCCTGGTTGACTGATCAGAAAGGGCAGGCTCAAATGATAAGAGTTTCATGAAATAAGAGTGCTGGAGAGCCAGACAAAATGAGCATCTTGTGCTGGGGATGCAAGTGAAGGGGGTGGGAGTGTGATGCGTCTTCACTGTTTATTGCATGCTGACTCAGCAAAATAGGACATAGTAAAGTTGGCAAGCGGGGATCAAATTAAAGATTTTTGGTGATAAGACAGGTCATTCCTATTGGCCCATTAACAGCCAGTTTTTATTTATTACTTATTATTAATTTTTAATATTTAGGGGTTTTCTTACAGCTAACCTCTATTAGCAGCATAAATATACCAACCTTCTAGTTCAGGATTATGACTGGAGAATGCCTCTGTTCTTATTATAAACCTACCTAGGAATATTTCCTAGTTTCAAATATCCAGTTTAATTACTATAATTTTAAAAGTTTCTGTCATTTTAGTATCAAGATGGATGCTGTACATCCACAAAATGAAAAAAGCAATGACAACAACTCAGAAATATGAACCTGCTCCATCTTGGTCCCATTATAAAACTGAACTGCAGCCATGAAACATGCTGATTATTTCTGGGCTCCTTTCCTAACAAAACAGTAGCTACACAATTCTACTTCCCATCTACATATCTGCCAATTCTCCTTCAAAACTTCTGAACCTAATGGCCAGTTCCAGTTGTTCAGAAGTCTCGAAGATACTAAAATATCACAAGTAGATTTTTAAAATCAGTTGTGCAGAAGACAGGGAACTTTTAAATGACCTCATTACAGATAAAGTGAGGAGAGCTCATCCCCAAATTGAACTGCTGGGATGACAGTCAGCAAGGACTGTGGCTCTACACAAGCTACACAGTATGTTTTCTCTTGTTTGGAGGAAAAAGCTGGAGGAATGGAAGGGCACATGGCTACTTCAGGTGGGCTTGATAACACTGGAATAAGTGAGAAGCCTGTGTATAAGCTGGTCAGATGAAAACTAACAACTTGGAGCGGACTGTAGCAGTGGAGATGGAGGCAATTCTGTAGGATGGCCCCGTTCACAAAGCAGCCTGAATTTCTCTGCTCATGGCCCTTCAGATTCCCTGGGAAATACAGTGATGAACAACTGAGTATGAGACTTGAAATATCAATTTTAGGATTTCTCTGGAATGAAACAATACTTCCCAAACTGTGATCCCTTTCCAAAGACATAACACTACTTCTCTCAGGAGCACAGCCCTGCCCAGTGCTGTGTCTTCAGTTTGAGAATGACAGTTCTAGAGCCTACCAAGAACAGGTCACCTATAATCATTATGAATTCCTTGTTGGACTCTATACAGTTCCTACTGAGCCAGGTGAATGATAGGAAGAGGTCTTGCAAATACAGGCTTTAATATGTGGAGCCCATTCCAAATCCTGGTGCAATAGAAAAGGGGCAGAAGGAAGAGGAGGATGAAGAGTCAGCTTGATATGCCTCCTGAAGATCACTAAACTCCCAGATAAGCCAGTGCTTTGTCCATAATTTTCTGTTTTCTCTCAACTTCCTAAAACCAGCCCAAATAAAAGAATTATAGCAGTCCATCCAGGAGCTGACTAAGATTATTAGGAACATTTATCACTAAGAATGGCATTTGCTCAAAGATAGATGATGGCAGCAGGCCACTGAAGTACCACCAAAAGCTGATAGACAAATATTCTAATGAACTGTTGCTCTCCTGACAGTGCTGATAGCATTGTGAAGGGTGTGACATATTTTGAGGGCTTATAATTGTCTGCACACATTTCACAGAACAACTAAACAATTTTTTCAGGAAGATATGCTTTAGCCACAAATGTTTTGAAGGTTTCTTGAGAATCTCTCATGAATGATTGCCAGTGCAAGTTTTGAACCGGGCAGCATCTCACTAGAGCTGCATTTGTTCCTCTGTTCAAACTTCTTGCTTTAATGTAAAATGTCAATAATAAGAAATGTTTAACACATTGGGTAGAATTACAGCTAAAACCAGTTCTTTCCCTCTCTCTCCTTTCATCATAGTTACCCCACACACAATCTAAAGACAGCAGTAGGGATAAAATATAAATCAGTTGAAGATGGCAGTCATCTCATTCAGTGTTCTCTTCACCCCTTATGGAAAAAGACTATCCAACCTCAATGCAGTGCACAAACAAAAGGAAAACAAGCAAATACAAATCTTGCTATATAAACAACCCTGCAAAGAGTTGATCTTATTTCACCTGTGAAAGTTAGGCCTCTCTGCTTCTTATCTTCAACCACAGAGGGACAAAAATGTAATATACCCATAAAGTGTCACATGTACCTACTAAGAATTCATAGCTATTTGTGGAAGAGTGACTTATAGAACAGCTACTGGTAGGATTAGGATTTTGAGAGCTGAAGTTGAAGATTGCCAAAGGAAGAGAGGAACAATAGGAGAAAAGAAGATAGTAACTAAATGATAATATAAAGTATCGGAAGGAATCAAGACATCAAATTGCTGTGGTACCTTGAAAGACCAGGGTGCAAAAAGCTAGGCAGGTGAGTATTCTGACGACATCGAGATAAGTAAAGATACTGTATGGGCTGATTCCAGAGATGCTGGGAACAGATACATTTGAAATTTCTGCACACAATACTATGCTGTGCTCCTGAGTGGTCCATTCAGTCAAGTTGTTACTGTGCTGTTCCTGGGGTAAAAACCATGTTCCAAAGAGTGAAGTAATCTCCCATCTAAGCCACAAAAGTGGCTTTTATGCAGACTGTGATTCTTTTGTACTACATGTTTCTCCCCATTAAGTTTCTCTCCAAATGCAGAGCTCAATACACAACTCAGTAGTAAGTCCTGAATTGATAATTTTCCATGGAGATTAGACTTCCCATTGCTCTGATGATACCAGGCTTCAGAATTCGATGGGCTGGCTTTAGCAAGTGGATTTCCTACGGACTGCTGCTGAATGGTTCTGCACAGAGCCACAATGATATTAGTGAAATTTCACTGGATAGGGGTTTTCTTTTTGTTCAGCTTCCTGTTCCTGCCAAAAGCTTCTAGGAATTACTGTAATATGATAATCAGTAACATTATTTAACATTTCCCAGAATATATTCCTGAGAATTATACATATTTGATGCAAGACTCTGCAGATTAACAAAAAATACAGAAAAACCATATGGAATCACTGCTATTATACTGTTCTTGTAGCTCCCAGATACTCTTGATGGGTAAAAGAATGTATTTTGCTATGTGTTACATAAAAGCAGAACAAAAGGAGTCCCTCACTCGACTCCCTTACATGGTAGGATGCATTACCAGACTTAAACTACTGTTTCAAGTTCTATCTAGAACTCCTGGCAGGTAAATGTGTGTGATGGTAGTTTAGCAATGATTTTAACTATATCTGTGACTGTCAAAAAATTAGAGATTTTATCATTACTCTCCCCAGGATGAATTTCAGAATTATCCCAAGTATGATAAACCATAATAAACAAATGTATGTGGATTTCCAGAGTGTAGGACTCAGACAAAAGTCAAATCCTCTTTCTTGACCTAGGAAAGAATTCTTGGAGTGGTCTGAAGCTGGGAGAGCTGGTGATGTCAGCAAAGACACAGCCAAATTATTATGTGGCACCACCCACCGGCAGAAGCAGCTCTCACTGGAGTAAATATCAAATGCTCTTGTTAGAGCAGCTCATCCCAGCTTGACTGCATCCTTACACTGTCATTTTTAGACTCAATGAGACACAAAGCTTAAAGCTACTTTTGCTTCAGCCCTCCAAGAGCTGAGCATTACATCGGTGAAGCTAAAGAAGGGGGAGATGCCTTCTCACAGCACCGCATATTATTAAGAGATAATCTTATTCTTCCCAAATGGATCAAAGCTAAGTTGCTCTAAGATTTTTTTTAAATCATATTTAATGCACAAAGTAAACTGACTCCAAATGAAACTATTAATTCTGAGTTGAAACCAAATTACTTTGGCTCAGGATGGGTAAGTCTAATAAACCCAGTGCAATTTCTGTACAAAAATGGAAAGGGTTCTACCACTGTTATTTATTTGCTCCAGGAGCTCTGTGCTGGAGCACAGAAGCCGTATCAGATCACATATTTGGGCAATATCAAATATTGCAGAATGGCAGATAGGGAAAAGACAAGGAAACATATCCTTCAAATAGCAACACTAGAGAGTCTTCAATGCTTAGCCCTCATAAAACTTTGTAGCTTCACTGTCTTTTTGGCAAAACATATTTACTGTATTGAAACAAATCACAGAACATTCACTGGGAGCCACATTTTCTACCATGTTCTGTAACACAAAAGATGAAAAGATTGTTTTTCCCGTCTGTCTGAATTTAAATGACTTACATTGATGAGTAATTTTTAAAACATCAGTATACCAATGCTAATATGAATGATCATAATTTTCTAATGTTTTTAATTTGCAGTCGGAGATAAAAATACACAAGCCCATTTCAATATTTTTTACAAGCAGATAATAAACGTGCTTCTTCTACTGATTATCGCATTGATTTAGGGTAGAGACATTCATGTATCATTATATAATTTCATTTAATGATTGTTATGTCTATGGGTAAGATGTCTTATTCCATTTAACATGTTACATCTGACTGAAGGCCAGAGTGGATTTGATAAAAAAAATGCCTAATACATTGTTAGTAATGGTTCAGTTTCCCTATTTGCCCTTAGAATTTGAACACAAAGTAAAATAAGTCTACATTTCTTTAAAGCATGCAGGCAGCTGAAACACACATATTTGCATAAGCTGCAACACTTAGTGAATGGCAAAAGCCATGCAAACCACCAAGCATGAGAAATACACTGTGGATGATGGAGAGGTCAAACGGAAAGATGAAAGGGAAAAATAAACCATGCATCCATGAAAGCAATGGTAGGCACTGGTGGGAGAATAAGTGAACACCTCAAGGTGTAGAGAAAAAAAGGACAGATACCTACCCCAACCTGTGCTATCTAGCTACCGACCTGTGGACTTATAGTATCACCAGTTGGCTCACCAAATGGATCACTTGTGGAGGAGGCCTGAGACCCATCAGGCTAGAATACAAGAACATAACACCTTTTTTTCTCAACAATAGAAAGTGAAAAGTCAACACGAGGTTATTTTCATGCTGTGGGCATAGCAAGTACATCCTATCTCATGAAAATCAGGAAGTGAGACCTCACCCCTGATATGTTATCAAAAGCCACAATGGTTTGCTATAGCTGATGCAGTCAGGAAAGAACCTCCCCAGTTCCTGCTGGAGCCCAGGCAGAAGCTGCCACAGACCTCAGAAGGTACTGGATCAGGCAAACCAGAACTGCAAAAAGCCCTGAAAGCCAGTGAAACCATGTGAATCAGAAAGAGTCCAAGCTTGCATTATGTTGTACCTTTGGGTCCTTTTGTTGTATAGACTCCCTCTTGCCTTTGGCTCACTCGGGCTCTTACCTCCCTAAGACACCTTGGGACTTACAGTCATTGCTTGGATAACATTTCTTGCTTTGGTCCATAAAGGCAAAGAAATCACATATTGAGGGCCAGAACATTGAGGAATGTAACTAGGCAAACAACTGGGATGCAAGAATGTGTAAGACAACATCAACCATCATTTTAACACACAGACTCTCACATCTTTCTTTGCAGCCTCACCATGTTTGTTGTTTTACCTCAGACTTCCTCCTTACCATGAGTAAGTGAATGCTGGTATGCTAAAAAAGGGATTAGATACAACTAACATATACAGCCTTACATATGAACTCTGAGTTTGGTTCCTTGTATGC
This sequence comes from Manacus vitellinus, assembly GCF_001715985.3. NCBI lineage: Eukaryota > Metazoa > Chordata > Aves > Passeriformes > Pipridae > Manacus > Manacus vitellinus. Next base: position 7,362,918 of record NW_021939546.1, on the reverse strand, counting down.
AATATTAGTGCATATCAATGGAAAAGCCATGCTATCAGCTATCAAACCCAAAGCAGGATGTGAATTCTGTCTGCAGTCCCTCCTTAAGTACCACCCAGCCCTACTGGAATAGTTACTTCTGACACTACAAAACAACATTTAATTAACTTGTGTCTTTTCTAGCTAAAAAGAGACAATAGGCTTAGAAACCTTGTTGCTACTCACAGCCTCTGGCTCCTCACTTTTGCTTGGGCTTTCAAACCCCTCTTCAAAGAGGTCATCTGCAGCAGGATCACTCGTATGAGATGCTGATGATTTTGATGGAGAACTCTGTCTGGGTGCAGGGGTTGGAGCTAAACAAAGATTAAGGTAACAGCAACAGAATATATTCTGTTAATTTCTTCAGAAAGACACAGCAGCACAGAATTTACTCATGCTTTATAGCCTTCAACTTTATTACTCTCAAAAATTATTTTCTGATGAGGAGCTGTACGAGGTAAATTTGAACATAGTAGTCATTATCAACTCCATGTATTTGATTTCATTTGGCAACTTCTAAATTAAGTTTGGTTGCATCTGGCCTGTGTCTTCAGGAGCCAGGGAGATGCCACTACATAACATTAAGAATGTGTGAGTTGCCTGCCCTCTGGCAGGTAAGTGAACCAGAAGGTCTCTGTCTGACTCCTGGTAAATCTGTGTCTCATGAACTCCTCTTTTCAGCAACCTGCAAAATCCCCCACCTCCATGCTATGAACACAATAAGCTTTATTTTAAAACTCTTCAATGTATTTCCCCACATGTCCAGTACATCAAGCTATTAAAATAAATATCCATCCCCTAATTTCTGCAAAGTATGGTTTGCATGGGACATGAGTGAAACCATTTGTAAGTCTGAATGTCATAGGCATTTGCCAAACAGCTTGCATGGCCCTACCACAAAACACATATTACTATCTTAGAAATTAAATTTCAGACTTCAGCTATCTGGGCTGTTCATCTTCGTGGTCTCTGAAATTCCTCTCTGATATTTTCCTTTATGGTTGGAACACATTTAATAAGCTGGACATGCATAAATATTCTCAGTTTGGATCTGTGTTGGAATTTACTATATGAAAAAACAGAAATAAGTACTTTGAGGAGCAGTCACATCTGAGGAAAGGTATGGTTGAAAGCATAGGAATACTCACGTGAATTTGTAGATGGTGTTGTGGAAGTCACAGGAGTCAAATTTAACTGAGAGATGTCAAAATCATCACAATCATCTGCTTCCTGTGCCATCCCAACTTTATTAAAGTAACTTGAGAAGGCCTCTGAGGTACAACTGAGGGAAGGCTGATCTGGTTTTCTTGATGGCACTGGTGGAGGCTGAGCCATCTGGAAATCTTTAAACATTTCTTTTCCCATTTTCTGTCTGGGCCTGTCTGTCTGTGGACTCGATCTGTTGGAATCACTTGTGGGTGGAACTGTAGCTATAGGAGCAATGGTACCTTGAAACATGGCTGCTTGTAAAGGCAAAACAGTTTGTGTTGGCATGAAGGCAGTTGGTTGGAACTGACCAGCTACAGATGGCCACGGCTGCTGAGTAGGAGGAAAAATACCGGGTTGGCCCCACGCTATCGGCTGTCCTCCCTGCATCACCTGAGCAACTGGAGGCTGAGCACCCATGGCCAACTGCTGTTGAACAAGTGGTTGCTGTCCCCAGAAGGAGGGCAGAACAGCTCCCATGGCAACATAACCTTCAAAGAATAAAGAAAGCAGAAGAGGGGGGGGGAAATGAGGTGAAAGATTTTAACATTACTATCAACAGCACGCAGAACAAGCACAATAAATCAGAGATGTGCAAGCTACATTAGTGATCCCAGAGCTTCAGCACACTTGAAAAGAAAACTGAAAGACATAGTTGGATTCACATCACTGAGCAAATACTCGTATACAGAACCACAGGCTGGTGGGTATCGGCAATAATCCTTCCTCTCATCTGAACAAAAACCTCTCCTCTTCTTCCTCAGTGAGCACCCCCTGTGCCTGTGAAGACCTGTGTGCATGGACCTGGTCAGCAGCTGGGCACTGGGCAGCCCCCTTCCATGGTGCTCTGTTAAAGCAGGGTCAGTTTGGTCAAACCACTCACCAGAACCACAGCAGCTCCCAAACCACTTCCTAAACTCGCCCCCTTCCAGCACAACCCTCCTCCACACCACTGAGTTCTGCAGGCTCTTCTTGCAACCCTGACTGCCCCACCCTCTGCCTTTTACCTCTGCCTGTCCTTGGAGAAGGAGCTCTGGGACCGAATATGATGCACAGAGTCAGGCTGGGATGGATGCTAAAAAGTGAGCAGCCAGAGCTAGCAGAGGGAAGGAAGAGGATGCTCAGGATTCCCTCCTGCCTGCTGCAGTTCCTCATCCTTTTCACTTCTACTCTTTGTTGGGGAGAGGGACCCACCAACACCAGTCAACTCCTGCCAATGGCACAGCTGCCAAACTGGTTCTAAGGGACAGGGAAGCACCTCTATATATGTTACATGACAGCTCAAGGGCTCTCTAATGACAGTGTGACCTTCTTGCAAGGGAACAACTCTTCTGACACAGTTACAGTTCAAACCATTTGGACTCTGAAAAGCAAAGGAAGTGTCTCAAATTGCATAATAATAATAATGAAAAAAAAGAGCCCAGATGAATTCCAATTAAAACCCCTCACGTGTGGTTATTACCCAATTACTTGAGAACATCAAAAACATCTTGAGCTTCTGCTGCACTAAATACCTAATAACAACAAACTGCTTCAGGTATTAGGCTAGTATAACACCCCTCTAGTTGGGGAGAAAATTAAAGATTAAAACTAAAATTATAATTGCTTCCTGTCAGACCTGAAGCCTCCTCTCAAGCTACCAAGAGGCTGACTGTGTAGGAATTACATCATCAGGTGCTTTTTTATTTACAACAACAAAAAATACTCTGAAACTAAAACTACTATAAAAAAATCTTACAAATTAAATCACCTAATATAATTACGTTCCACTGACAGAAGTACTGTGCTTTACAGATACACTGTTTCACATTTAAATTCATTATTTATTGCTAATACTTTGCAATATGTAACTTCTCTTTCATCTTTAATAGCTTTAAAACTGTTGTTTCTAATTTGAGTGTTTCCTGAGTCCTCCTGTACCTTTTCCTCTTCACTGTATTTCTAGGTTGTTTTGTAATCCTAAATGTAAGGGTGGTTGCAATATTGTAAAGGGAAAAGCCCAAAATAAAATAAAAAAATAGAAACTGAACTTTGAAAGACCAAATTACTGACTGATGAAAGGAACAGTAGCTCAGATACATTTCTTTTTCAATAAATGGCCACGATGGATTCTCCAGATGTCCTTTCATCTTGCCCCTGCTGTAACCTCATCCCAGCAGTGAGAGTTTTCATCTGACATTATCCCCAAACACTTCACCATCACTGTAACCTTTCTGAGATCGGATGCCATCAGAGAAGGAGTTAACCAATTAGAAAGGCACTATTGAATGATTCAAGGCATTCCTGCTCCTCCTTTCTTTTCCTAAGGGGAGCTGAGAGTGCCACTTTCGCAGCATATCCAGGGAGAGATCAGCAGTCAAACCACACACCTCTCAGTCTGTGCAGAATGTTACTAAGCTTTGGAATCCTGAGCACTTTGAGGAACACAAGTCTAAAGGACATCTCAGGACTTGACAAAGTGGAACACTTTTGAAGTGCAATCAAATTCTCTGTGTCTCAGCCTCTATTTACAGGAGACAGCAGAGGATACTCACCACTTCCACAAAAAACCCAAAGCTAAACAAAATGCTTTTTTCTCTCTTGCTACTGTACCTAGCAGGTATGTTATCCAGATGTCTGAACTATGCCTGAACTCCCAGTGACTTTTTTGGCTTTTGCTTTAAAAAATGTGGGCAAATTCAAACCAATGTACTCCCTGTTTGTTAAAGACTTCCTTTGCCTTGCCCTGGAGCACCGACCTCAAAAACCTTCCCCACTTCCACCGTGCTAAATTAACGCCTCAAGTACTGAAATGCAAACCAGAGTTACAAACTGATCACCAAATCTGAGTCAAGACTGTAATTCCAGTACATTTCTTACCTGAGGGTACGGCAGCAGTGCTGAAAGGTACAGAACCAAACATGTCTGTACTAGCAGGAAGTGACTGGGATGAAGATGGGATAAAGGCATCACCTGGAGTAGCAGGAGTCTGCAAGAAGAAAGGAATAAAATCCAAGGGTGACATATGAGCTGCAGCTTCTGCTGCACATACTTTGCTGCCACATCATCCATAACTCTAAAAATCCAGGTTTGGAGTAAAGAAAGAGAATAAAGAAAGAATGGAAAGATGTAGAAGGAAAGAAGCAATAGAAATAAGAGCATTAGAATTTGCTGGTAACAGGATTAAAACAAAGAAAAGGAGAGACTTTCTATTAGAAGAGAAAAATCAAAATGAAATTTGCCTGGAATACATCACATGCAAAATATTGACATAATTTCCTTCTCCAGAACATACAGACTTGTAATTCTAGATATTAGGTGACAATCAGGAGAGGCAGTGACCAAGGCATTAATGTAAGAAACAGTTAAGGTAAATGAAGAATCTGCAGGAAAAGTGAATAAATATTACTTCTAATTAACCAACAGGACCAGAAACATAGGTCTACACTAAAGGAGAAGCCCAATCCAATTGAGTAAATTAAGGATGAGCAGGCATGACTTTGAACATCTAGTGCCAGATATGCTCCAGAATACCTTGGAGATTTGAGGCTCCTGACCTCACATATCCTTAATTTTCTCAATACATTTATACTTCCCTACAGCTTAATGTAAGGTTCAAAAGCTTTACAGAAAAATGATTGTGTTTTCATTTTATGATGCAGAAAAGCATGTTGAGAAAATTTTCATTGCCCTCAAAACACATTCAGCCCTTTCTCTCTCTCTCTTTACTGTTTCATCTTCCGTCCTTTAACAGCAGTTCTGGGATAGGTGCTTGGTGGAACCAGAGACATGATGTATGAAGCTGTAACTGGATCTTCCTGCACTGCAGTGGAGAGACAGAGTGCAGTGAAGCATGTCCCTCTGACAAACATCAGGGGAGCAGATCTGCAGCTCAGGTTGTATCATATGTGACACTGAACGCTATAGTGGAAAAATAAAAATCGAAGATATTTTTGCCCATCATCATGAAGCAGGGACTCTGCATTCAATTTGCTTCATTTTTATCTTCTTGTAACATAAAAACTAGTTTGAAATTCTCCCCACTGGAATGGCTGATGACCTGAATTGTAAATGTGCTCAATAAATGTGCTGAAAAATATCATGTAAAGTAAAGCACAGTTCAGTTTCCCTGAGTACTCACTGGGGGAGAGGTTACGTCAGGAGGAGTGGACATGTCCCCAAAAAGCTCTAGTTGGGTAACAGCCTGTAAAGAGAAAAAAAATAAAATTTCATTTATCTTTTGAGGAGAAGAAACTGCAAATTAAGTGGTTACAAATAGTAAAGTTATCCAGTAACAGCAAACAATATAAATCCCCCCAAAGGCACATAGGCTTCAAATGCCAAGTCCCACATGGAAGAAGCACATGGGTCCAAGATGTGGCATTTTGATATTGCTGATGGACCCAAATAGCCAACAACTGACTCTATAAAACAATTCTGTAGGGAATTGTCCAAAATGAAAAAAAAATGAATAAAGCATGAAAAAAACTATCCAGAACAGGACTGGATGCATTACTGCTCTGCCTTTAACATCACTGAGCACCAAGCATGATTTATGGCCAGTCCTTTTCCCTGGTTCCTTTTTTAAACACTCATTTCAAGGTCTTAAAACATGGCAGTGGAGTGTGGAGTGACAGAAGGATACAGAAGGGAAGGGCTTTTAAAATGCTGCCCGATTTCCCTTTGCCCATGGGACAGGTGCGACCTGGATACGTGGACTTGAAGGAGGATGCACAAATGGGTTACTGCAAGTTTTTAGCTCTGCATTTAATTTGTGTTAGAAATATTTTCTCAGGATGTCCTTCAGTTTGAGCTCAAACCAGGTCACCCATATAGACCTCACTAACTGGACCAGAAGAGAAAAAGCACTTTCATAAAAAGAAACACCTTGAGTGGTTGCATAATCAAAGCTCCTAGACATGTTCTCAAGTAAAATTACACACTTCCACCCATCTGCAAATCAGTTCAGCTGGAGTTCAGGGATGTTAAAGCACAGATTCCTTAGAACTCTGCAGGAAACCTAAATCCCATCTACCACCTTTATCAGGGTGGCTATACTGGAAAGCTTTGATGGGAACACAGAAGTACTTCTCTACTACCTTTCTTACTGGCTTTCCCTGTACCATACTCAATCACACCTACACATGTGGGAAGGCACAATTCTCATTACAAATGAGATTTAATGCAAATCTCAATTCAGCTCATTGAATCTCCTCCCCAGCCTAACCACATAAACCTCACAGCCTCCTATCACATTTCTTTCACTCCCATAGGTTTGAAATCTAGTTGAGTCTTGACCTGCAAAGACAGTCCCTCTTAGTGCTTTGGACATTAATGAAACTGGCTGGTCAGGCTTTACAACCTACCAAAGGAGATCACTCCAAGACTTTTTCCTGCCCTTAGCTTTCCATTATAAATGATCCCTTAAGGAATTAGACTACACATATCATAAGTCTATGCAGTTTTTCAATCCAATCTCGATTCCCACATACAAAGACGATGCTACAATCACTTAGACCTGAAGTTCATCTAGCAGCTCAGATGATTCTCAGCTTCATGACAACGATGTAGCTAGGGATGAATTATCTCACATTTCCTCACATCATGTCTTATATTAAATAGATCACATTGCTCTAGTGCTATGAAAATGAAATTTCTTCTTAAGGACTTATATATCCCTCTAACTATCTGCATGGAAATGGAGAAGGGAAAAAGAAGAAAATCCATGTTTTCTTCGGGATACACTGATTCTAGTTCATGTTATTGAAATACTGCCAGAAATAGCTTCTGCAAAAAAAAAACCCCAACAAAACCCAGCTTGTGAGTCACTTCTGCAGTGTGCACAAACACACTAGGCAGAAGTTATTAAAATGCTCAGAAAAGTGGGAATGACAACAGCAGCACTCGTTTGGAAATCACTTCAGGCCTCCCGTAGGCACTCCTGACTCAAGAGATGCCAGGTGACACTGAAACACACAGAGAGCCACTTTCTTCTCATCTCTCCAAACTGCTTGTTTAGCATCAATCCTAAACCTGCTCTTTTCCTGCATCACTAGTGAACTATTCACTGTTTGCTCCTTGCTGGTTTGCTGAGGAATACCTTGTGTCCTTTTGAGGAGACCATGAGCAAAGGTTCCCAATGTGCAAAGGTTCCCATCCTACGTGAGGGAGCAGATGAGCAAGCCAGAGAGGATGGGAAAGCACAGGATACATACAGTTACACCCTTGTGTGTAGAGTTATACATTTTCTGTGGAACAAAATATTATACGTTTCATAGGAACACTGAAAATTGATAGTCAGCATACTTTTGAACTCAGGATTATATGAATGCATTTGAAAGGTGGTAACTCAGATCTCTGTGCCTCCATACTCCTGTATAATGGGAATAATAATAACACTTTTCAGAGTGCTTCAAGGTGATGGATCTTTGGAAACTCTTCGCAGATATAATTCTGTTAAAGCTCTTAAGGGAAACTCTGCAGATGGATTTCTAAACAGGCAGCTGGAGAGAGTGATAGGAAAGTCGACATCACTGTTTGTTATAATAAACCCTCGTTCACAATATTCTCTGGTAAAAAGAAATATATTTACAGAGGAAATATTTCTTTACAGAATAGCAACCTCAAACGCAACAGGAGCTACAGAACTACATCAGAGAACATAAACAAATTTAGTGGGAACACAGTTTATTAATTTACTGACTAGAGGCAGCTTTAAACAGCAACACTTGTAGGTGCATTTTGAAGTCCCAAATGGTTCAGATCTGTAGTAATTTTTCCACAACTCAGTTCTCAGCCTGAATAAATGAATGCATCTTCTCTGACACAGACTTAGTTTTATCCACTTGCAGCATATGAGATTCTGGACACCAAACAGTTATCTTTTATTTTTGTGATTTCACTGTCATTACAGAACTGATTTCACCCATTATGCTTCATTAAATTATTCACATCTGATATTAGCTACGTTCCAGTGAAGTTAATCCCAAGCTGAACATTTTCCAATATCGCTATTCCTATAGATGATTTCATCTATATTTTCTTAAAACATTTTGAGTCACAACCTTACCTGAGTGACTGAAACAAGATTTTCATCAATGTCCAGCAATAAGTTTCCATTCTCCAGCTGTAAAGCATGATTTATGAAATGAGATGAATGATTTATGAAAATGACATGAATTTCTGAGCATGAAAATGATAACCTCCATAATTATTGACTTGAGCATTGAAATGAAAACCCTTTCCATCTTGCTGTGAGCACAGATATGAAATCAGGCAGTCAAAACAGAGAGTTTGAATGCTGCTGGGATGTGGGGGCAACGTACACTATTTGTGCTAAATCTCATCATCTGGTGTATAAAGCAATTTTACCACTTGCAACATAACTATTCATTTTCTCAAATATTTATTAAATCAGCAATAAGCATACCCAGTGAGCTCTGATCCTGCTTACATTAATGGAACTTTTCACTGGCTTGGAGAAAGAAAAGCCTTAGCATCCTCAGGGAAAAAAGGAATAATTGAGTTTTGAACAACAAAAGCCCTTAAAGGCAAGTATTTGCAGGAAAAAACATGCCTTCCTCTTAACTAGAAGAACTGTAACACCAATTTAAACACATCAAAGATAAATATTTTCTTTCCAATTTCTAAAATTACATAATTCAAGTGACATTTAAATCTATAGTTTGTGTGCGTGTAAATAACTTTGGAGTATCTGCCCTCAGACACAAACATATCTGTATCTATCCACATATTTAACACATCACTTCAGTGTCCTCAGAACGCTAAATTTCAGGTAACATTTATTATACTGTTGCAGACTTTATTTCTGAAGAAACAAACGTAACAGCAAGCTATCGAAAATCAGATCTTAGGTGACTGGGAAGCTTCATACAAGTTACCAGCCAGTAATCCCACGCTAGCTTAAAAATCTCAGAAACAGCCTCATCTCATCATAGACGTGAAGAAAAAAAAGAAAAAAAGACTGGGAAAAGGCAAAGCAAAGGCAAAGCCAAAGGAAGATAATGTCATTGTGCACAATCAAGTATGGACTCAGTTCTGTAACTTCGTGGTGTGTTCCCCCAGACCCAGATAAGGAAAGTGTGGAAAAAGCTCTGTCTGTTCATTCAAAGACCACAGACCTTCAAAATATTCTTTATATGACACCAGAAGGGTTTATGCCTCCTCATTTGACTCCCATTCTCCAGCATCAGTGATGCAGCACCAGCTGCACAGATCACTCTGTGAAAGCAGCTGAAGGATAACCCCGTCTCAGCACAGAGGGAACACGTGCACGGCGTTCCACAGCCCATTAGAAATTCCCACCTGTGCTACAGCAGGACCCTGCAGAAAACATTTGCCCAACATGTCACAGAGCATCCCCAAGTGCCCAATTATCATGGAGTACTTGAGCCACGTCTTCTATTAGCTAGTGTTCTGCATCACATACCAGCGAGGAGACACTTTCTAAGGGTGAAACATCTCTCTAGAGCATGGAAGAGCCTGCTCTGGGGGGCCATGGCGAGGTAGCGACACAGCTACCAAGGGCAAAATTTGGCCTTATGAACCTTCCCCTGGTTCAGCTTTTCAACACAAAGAGTTTAACCTTTGCAATGAAAGTCAACAATCCTCTCCCTCCTTTGCCAGTGCACAACAGAAAATAACCAGAAGCCTGGAGACATGCTCCAGTTCTCGATCTTTCTCTGGGAAAGATTCCTCCACAGAGTGATGTAAAAGCTTGTTTAATTATTCAAAAAGACATCATCCTGAATATGAAACACCCCCACCACAGCTTAGTCAACCAGGGGCACACCACTCACTCGTGACCAGCCACGCAGACCGAGGCGGAGGAAGGAGTATTAATCCTTGTATTGCAATGACATTAAACATGTAATGAAAGCTCCATCTTTCTATACAGGCATGTGAGACATATTGTAAATCTTTTAAACATGAAATATGGAAATCTGGCTTCTTAAAGCAGCAGCAAGCTTTTTGAACCACTCCAAGCCAGTAGCGGAATTCCTCATGACACTTTCCACTATTCTCTAAAGAATAACATATTATCCAAGAGCTGGAGAGAAATCAAGAGTAGAGAAGCAATGATAATCATAGAATCATAGAATATCCTGAGTTGGAAGGCACCCACAACGATAGGAGATAAGTAAACTGCAGTTTTCATAAACCAAACCAAAATTGATCCACTTCCACTGCAGTATTCCCTCTGATCGCCCAGTCTTCGGAAAAACATCTGTTCTAAGCAATGCAAAAGTTCAAATTTTTAAAGGGAAATCTAAAACAGGGCTCTTGTGCTCACAGGAGTGCAAAGCACCTTCTTCTTTAACTCCTAGATACATATCAAGACAGAAATTCAACTTCTGTTACTCAGTCTGGTTTTACCAATGGCAAGGGATCTATGCTGACATATGGCACGAGAAAACCTGCTCAATATTGCTACACTTTTGAAAACAAGATGATAAAAGTAGCATCTTACAAAATGTGATTTTGTAGTCTCAGAGAACGAAGCAAAGAAGGTGCTTAAAAACATGAAAAAAAATGTGGTAATTAACTTGTACTCTGACACAGAGCTCAGCAAAAAAAAAAAAAGAGTACGATGGATACTAAATATAGCAAATAACCAGCAATTAGTAATTAACCTTTGAGCTGAGTATTAGCTATTCAACTCTTTTAAGAAGCAGAGGGATTTAAACTTGATTTCCTGCATTCAGTGGAAGTGCTGTACCACTCAGCCCAGCAGACAAAAGAGGGGTCACCCAACTACACAGCCTCTCTGGATTTCGATTTCCCTTCTTCTAAAACGGATTTTACACTGGAAGTCTAATGACAAGTCAAATAGTTGGTCAAACTAAATATTTTTTATCTTATTTTAGTTGAAAATGTAAATATTTTGGCCATGACAAATAATTTTTCTGATGGTTTGAATCACCATTGTAGCTCAAGAAAGCCCCAGTTGTTTGCACAACCTTATACAACAACTGTTGATATTACTATGAGCTCCATGAGCTTCAAGCAGCTTGCTAATTAACTACAATTCATTCTAAAAAAAACAATTAGAACTATAATGAGGGAGCATGTCGGAATCGTGACTAAACCAATCATCAGTCAAACCATGTCTAGTACATTGAGACACACTGAAAACATCCCACAGACATATTGTTTTCCTGTAAAACTACTGCTGAATTAATGACATCGCATGGTAACTCAACAAAGAATTGCTCAATTACTTCCCAATTAAAGAGAATATGCTGAAGAATACGTGTGTCAAGGAAAAATCGTCAATGCCTTTGCAATCTTCAGCCTCCAGCAGATGGTAAAGATCCTCAAATGCCATAAACCTTCCCAGTAACCGAGGGAAGGACAGTCACGATGTTACCCTCAACCCCGATTTACACAGGTACAGCTGAGCACAACCCTTCACTTGTAAGGCTGCTGTGAGCATTTAATCATAGAATCAGGAATGGTTTGGGTTGGAAGGACCCTATAGATCATCTTGTTCCAACCCCCTGCCATGAGCAGGGACACCTTCCACTAGACCAGGTTGCTCCAAGCCCTGTTCAATCTGTTCTTGAACACTTCCAGAGATGGAGGCAATTCCATCTACAGGTCATGCCAGCAACATGAGCTGCCATAAAACTACACCAATTTTTATCCAAAATACATGCATTTGGGCATCCCACACTTACACAGAGTACAAATCCAGTGCTCAGGATCCCATGGAACATGGGAATCCTCCAAAATTTCTCTCTTCAGTTTCACAGGGTAACTCTTATTTCTCAGGCTCACTCTTATTCAGCAAATTCTCCTGAAGTCACAAACCCAAGTCATGGCTTTGGTGTGATGTACCCAACCACAGGGGAGCCTTGAGCTTCTTGGCATTCATCAGCTGTCCAGTTTCCTTTGTTTGGTCACTGGATGTGCTGGTTAAAAACCCTGTTAGTCAGCCCTGAGCAGTTCAAGTATTGGGATAGTTGAATATAATCGACATCACAGCTTACTGAGGAGTTTGAGTGAATTGAATTGCTTTACTGTTGCTCAATAGCTTCCTTTAAATTAAGGAACTCTTCATTTGATCAAAACAGATGCTTACTCATTTGTTTATTTTCTCTTCATTTGCAAGGAACTTAATTCTGAATTCCCCGTGTACTTGAGGTGTTTACTTTTATAGGAAATGGTATTTAAAACACTTCAATTACCACTTTTCTCTGACAGACTCTAATAAATCAAGAGTCCAAAAGAGTGACTCTAGCTTAGAGCCAGACCCCTGCTGCTCCCAGGCAACACAAAACTCAAGATAATGAAACTTTCCAGGGCACAGAGGATGCTGGTACAAAGGTCCCACGGTCACTTCCTAAATATCCTCTCTGGACCCCACACACACAGGACACAGTAAGAGCTCAGATAGGTTGGGATAAGCCCTTTAATGTCAGGAGACTGCAGCACTGCCTGGGGGCACACTGCAAACAGCCATGGGACACGTGGTGGCTTTCTTTAACAGCAGATGGGAGAGACAAGTGATGATGGGAACTCAAACTTCCACTTGGAAGCAAAACTCCACTTCTAGACTGTGACAGCAGAGATAGTTCTGAATGCTTTCAGGGAATAAACTTAACAATGGAAGAGAATTAGGCATAACCCCGTACTTACTATTTTAAAATAATTGCAAGGCACAGTTATACAGTTGTATCTACTGCTTTTCAAAACAAGTGACTGGAGCTATAACCAAGCTTGAGAAACAAGTTATTTCTACCTTTATTACTGAATACCTTGCCTTCATGGTATTTTCCAAACCTTGAAATCTCCTGAGTTTCAGCAGGCAAAAAAGCCAAAACCTGTGTATTTCTGTACTTAATAATGTAGGGTAGGATTGAATGAATCTGCAATAATTTACAACAACTTCTCCCCAGACTGATGCCAAATACATACAACACTTTCCCCAGACCTATATTACCTTAAATTTGTGAATAAACCCCAAATTGTGCAAATGATATAATTTAATGCATACAGTGATGCAGAAGAGGTAAAGCCATAAACTTCACTACTTAGAAAACAGACTGCCTGTGAATAAACATTTTAGCAAATTACTGTGAGCTGTAGGGCTCCGAGCAAATCAAAATGTAGTGAATCAATACAAGGTGCAGCTGTCAACTTAATGTACCAGCAGCCATCAGACAAAATCTGCATCAGTCATACTAAAAAAAATGACAAAAATTCACTATATGTAACAAAGCTTTATGCCACAATCAGTGAGATCAATTACACTCTTTTCTCCACTTTGGAGAATATCAAAAGGTCCGGAATATTATCCCAGAAAATGCACAGGAACCCAGGGAAATTTAGGAACACAAACACACATGGAGTCATTAGACATGTGACCCAACAGGTTGGATAACTGTGAGGAGCCACTAAAATGTTTGTCATTTATTTATATTGCCTGAGTTCGTTACTAAAAATACAAATCTAAACTCCCCCACACACGGCAGCACCAAAGTGCCCTATATCCAATAAGAAAACTGTGTCACCAGGGCAAAGCCTGCAGCTTTTGTTTGCCTCCTTGTTTCTTGCTGTTTGAAGAGTACAGAGAGAGAACACTGGAAAACTGATCAAGGGCAGCTCTGCTGGATTACAGCTTTCCCACACTATGTGATTACGTCCCAAAATCCTAAAGGATTGCACTAGGAAGTAAATTCAATGCTTTGATAGCATGTAATCATTCCACTGGCCGAGCAGGGTTTAGGATCACATTGGGTGAATGGTATTACCAATGCAGGAATGGAAAGTCTGCTAGCAGCACAATTCCTACAGATTAAAAAGAGCTCAAGATGTGGCCCACAATATCAATATGGCATAAAAGAACTAGGACATGATATTAAACTATTTAATTATATTAATTAAACTAGGACATTATATTCTCATCTGTGAATTTACACTGACTGCTAAAACCTGCTATTTGACTCACCAATATAAAATAAGGGATGGACTGAACCCTGAAGTTTGCATGGGCACATTTTCAATGCTCAGAAAATATCCAGATTAAGATTCTTAATCTTAAATAGTCTATACACTAACAACAGATTAATTCAAACATCTAGCCCTCTGGATTGCTGGAAATCAGACTCTGAATTCAGGTTAACAACTTTCTAAGTGTACTTGCTTTACCTAACAATGCAAGAACAAATTTTCAAGATTCAATTGAAAAATCCCTAATTTTGAGCTCAGGTGCTAAGACCTACATAAACCATGTATTTAACACACATGAAGAAACTTCATCACTTTATGTTACAGATGTTATAAACTGGGAGGACTAAGGAGAAGAACCTGATTTCTGCTTCCTGTGCCAATAAATTTTTTATTAAGGAATAAAGCACAAAATATCCCCAGAAAAAACAGATTTTTATAAAAAAAAGAATAAATTATAGAAAGTCAAACAAAACAATATAAAGACAGATTTAGCTATTAGAACTAGTTAGCAACTAACACCCCACTAAGTATATAGCAGCTACAAGCTTATGGTTGTGATCTCTGTAAGACGTCCCTGTCAGTGTTCCAGTGGAACACTTCTATGACTCTATGATTCTAAAAAAAGCAAAGGCCCACCAAAACATCAACTCATGCCACAAGACATTATCATAACAAATTAATATATTTGCAAATTTTGCAACAAATAGCTGTACCTGTAAAAATGCATGTCCCACACTGAAATATTAAACCTCACACATGGGGTTTAATTGAGTGTAACTGAGTCAGGGTGGTTGAACACAGGTGTCTCTTTTAGCAAACATAAATAAAACTGGACAGCATTCTCATTACAGATGGTCAGAGACTGTATCTGTGCACTCTCTTTCTCCTCACATTTGAGAATTTGGTCCTGAAAGCTGGATTGTGGAGGCTGAAGTCAATGCAAGTCTGCAAGTTGCTTCTGCAGAGCCACTGATACAAACTTAGGGGAAAGCCAGACATGTAAATGGCACTGTAATCCCAGACAGAATTAAAACTGAGCTTATCCAAGTCAGAATTAAAACTGAGCTTTCCCAAACACAGTATCCTAATTTGGGCAGAATGACCAGGCAGATCTTATGGCTTCTAAACCTGAGTGTGCTCAGGTCCCACTTCATCTGCTCCTCCCTGTCCACGCCATCCTGGTTTAATATTCTCCATGTAGTTGGCACCAGCCAAATGAGTGTCTGCATTGTAAGGCACCAGCTATAGTGCCTTGGATCTTTATACAGCAGTAAGATGAATTGTTTGAAAGCCTTCATAAAATTGTTAAGCAGATAGTTTAGACATTTTGATGAGAAGAGAAGGTTTTATTGTGACGTGACTGACAGTCTCTGTGAAGGGTATTTACAGTTTGACTCTTGTTACTAAAAACACCGTGACAGGTAGAACTTGATGCGGATGTTTAATGGGAGATGAAGGGAAATTATGACAAAAAGAGCTCATTAAACATTTCCGTTTTTTACAACAGTTAATTTCACACACAGAACTAGAATTTCTAAGCGGAGTGTGCACCACTTAACACAAGCTTTTTGGGGTGAGCTTGCTTTCTTTGTCTGGCTTGATGTCTGCTCTCAATGAATGGAGAATAGGAGAACTGGTCTAAGGAAGGAGCAGAGAGAAAATAAGAATGAACACAAGAAGTGCAAGTTGATACAGGAGAAGGAAGAGATACTGGGAGGGAACTGGATACCGTAAAAAGTGTGCGTTAGGAGCTGAGCTGCACAGCCGGCAGAGGAAATCTACAGGAGAGCAGGATTTGCTGGGAAGAGATGCAGCAAAGAGACAGGGAAATACAAGAATCATATTGAGTAAGCAATCTTTTCATCCCAGTGTCAGAGAAGTGACTTGGCAACCAGCCACCACTCATAATTGAGTTCAGTGGGTAGGTTCAAATCCCGAGATTTGAGACTCATTCCTTTCCGCCTCATTTGCACCGTATTTACATTACTTGATATCGGAGATCATGAGGAGCCAGACTATAAAGTACTTTGGTACCTGCTGACAAATGGCCTCACACAGTGGCACAGTATTGTGTAGGCACATCAGCTATCTCAGTGCATGCACAATGTTCAACACTTCTGCTTCATGGCACTACCAGGAAGATGCTCTATACCCTCAGCCTCAGTGGGATCCCCCATGCATGGAGAAATATTTGCCCAAGGTTGTCATAGGAACATGTATCTTACTGAAAAATCAGTGTGAATTACACTTCCCAGCTTCAAAGCAGACTGAAATGGGGATTCTGGCTTTCAGTCTTTACACTGTGGTGAATCTCACCTCAGCTAAGCCTAACTTTTAGAAGTCATCATACCTGCAAGTCATTTAAAATTCATATGTAGCCAATGAAGAATGAAATCTAGACAAATGTTTATTTCCACCTGAGAGGGACATGTCATGCAGACTAAAGGAATTTCATAGAATCAGAGAATCACAGAATGTTTTGCGTTGGAAGGCACCTTAAACATCAACTTGTTACAACCGCCTGCATTGGGCAGGGACACCTTGCACTAGACCAGATTGTTCCAAGCCCCATCCAACCTGGCCTGTGAAGTGCCTAATTCCCTCCACGGGCTACAGAGAGTCAAGGCTGGAAAGCACCTAAATGACTACTTCAGCACCCCTCACTTTTCAGTGTACAGACTAGAGGTAACTTGCCTGGGAACATACCAGAGGAAAACAATCCTAAAATGGAAGATTGATCTCTGTTCAGGGAATATGGGCAATTCAGTTTGAACTCAACCAAAACTTGCTGCATTGTTATTAAGCATTGAATTTATTGTCAGGAGAGAGGATTCATGGTGCCTGAAACCTATCAGGAGCTACAAAAGGTTTCTCACTTCATTCATCCATTATGAAATTACTGAAAGCAAGACCTCCTAATAAAGAAAGTGTCCTTACACGTTTAAACCAGGTAGATGAGCTAGATTATTTGCCCTCAGACTGAATTTTAGAGGTTTATATAATAATGACAGCTATAAATTGAAAAAAAAATTATGGCAAGTGTCTCAATGACAGAGAGTCTCATACATGGAAGGGTAAGCAATAAATCAGATGGGCAGTGGAATATTAAATTGCTAATTTTAAGAGCTATTGCTCTTTTTTTCTCTTTTAATACATACTAATATAAAAAGGTGAAACAGAATTTCAGCTACCTCTTTCTTCCTCTTCTCTTTTTCTTCATAAATTAAAGTACATAAGTTGTTAAAAGGAAAAGCTTTAATCCCTTTAAATTTAACCATGAAATAGAAAAAAAAAATTAAAGTGCAACCAGTTTCATGGAGATGATAGATTAAATGTATTTGATGATTACAGAGTAGGTTCCATGTGCCCTGTATCTCAGTCATGCTATTTACCAGGACATCCTAGTACCAGGTGTCTGCAGACATGACTGCAAGTGTCCTATACACCCAGTCCTACTGAACGACCTAAATTACAGACTATACCCTGAGTAAATCTGAAACATCACTGAAGGAATAATAAAAAAGTCACAGGAAATGTATGGCAGAAGAACTTATAACACTGAACTACATGAAAAGCTATATGAAAAGCAAGTGAAAAATCAAAAGCTATTTTGTGCCCACAAATACCTTAATTAGTTATGCAACGTGAGCTATTTTACTAGATTTTCCCAAGCAACGTGACGATGCCTCCGTGCTTCTGGTGGCTTATCATGAAATATTTATGGCAAGGTTTATTTGTTTGTGCAAAGCCCAGAGATGTCACAATCCAGGCCCCCATCCAGCCCCTCCCCAGCATTCATCTTTTTTATTCCACATCTCGGTCTCCACGCTCAGCCCAAGATGTGCAAGTTACCACAGCCTCGCGTGAAAGGAATCACTCTACTGAACACAGGCTTCTTTTCCACACTTACAGTAGACTGAAAGTCCTGACCCCTTCCTTTGTTTTTCCCTATTATCACACAAATCCTCAGAAATACTAATTTTCTGTGTAGCCAAAGCAACTGAACAATTTCTTGAGGTCTTTATAGCCGAAATTTATATTAAACAGTACAACCCACCCTTCAGCAAGTGCACACCCTGTTGCTAAGGCATCTGTCATTCCACTGCGTCTCTCAATCACTTGTTACCATTTCTTACATACTTTGGGGATAAACTCTTCACCTCTTCAAAATGCCAATACACAGAAAGGGAATGGTGATTTCTGGATACAAGAGTATATTATTACTATTTTTTTAATATTTTAATGTCCATGCAAGGCATAGGATAGAGAAAATTAAGCTGAATTAAGCTTAGTCTCTTGTATACTCAGAGCACTAGAGAAATAATGTATAGCAATACTGGGAGGGATTCTCAATGTACTGATTACAGCCCACAACATCCAGGGAAGGAATGCAATATATAGAGAAAAAATTCTGCCATTCAGGAACATTTTGAGTGAGGTCTTTTTGTACACTTAATTTTGCTTTTCCTTTCAGCATTTCCCACAGCTAAACTGATGGCAATTGCATGTACCTCTGCCCTACAACTCTACAGTACTTACTAATCTACCACAGAAGTTGGCTTTACTGGAAAAATAATTGCTTTTCTACGGTATATGTTAGGTTGGACTTTGCTGTAAGTTGTTTGGTTGTTTGGGTTTTTTCCCCAAATGACAGAAAAGTGATTCTCATGCAAATATCCTTTTTTTCTTTGTAATATTTGATATGAAGCTCCCTATAAAATCTTTTACCTATCAGCACACGGTATTCACCAAGAAATGATCTGAGAAGAATAGCCATTAAGGCTGCAGAAAATCACTGCAGAGGTCACAATGCTCTGACATACCTCTTCCTAGTGCTACTTCTCTCAGTCTCTATTCAGACCTTGCCTCCCCTGCTGTCTGACTAAACCAAGCTGTGAAGAGCACAATATATAAAGTGCAGTTCTGGCAGATCCTACAGGGGAGAAAATGCAGCTCATCCTTGCTCAGAGCAAGATTTGTACAGGTTTGGGTAATAGAGGAACCCTTCTAACCCAAGCAGCAACTCATGCACTAACACGTAAAAGGTTCATTGTCGACTCAACCACAAATAACACATTTACACATAGTGACTTTCAAGGAATGAGTTGGAGAAGACAGAAAGGAGATTCAAGCAATGAATGAGATGGATAAAAGTGACATTACAATCCTGGTTACTCTGCACCAACCCAACCAACCCATAACACAACACTGATAAAAGTCACATCACAAGGAATGTACCAAATGCTACAGACAATAATGAAAGCCACAGAGGTTTCTTTACTGTATATACTTTCACATCTTTTCTTTACTTTATATAGACAGGGAAGATACTTACACTTACAGGTTGACTTTTTGGCACATCATAAACGCCTTCCTTCTTTTGGTTGGTAGGAACCTGCAAAATCAAAGGAAAACTGAGGTCAATATCCAAGGAAGTTGGATGAAAACCTGAAATCAGCAACTCGTATTTATGTACAGGGTAGTAATTTAATATTAATGAAATCAAGGACGGTTCCCTTCTCATCCCAGTAGCACCAGTAATGGAGAAAATACTGAAGAAATAAAACATCATCTATCTGTTTTTTCTAAGTCCTATAGCTCAGCAGCGTTCAGAAAAGAGATTTCCATTATCAGACAATTTTGGTTGCATGAATTCCAGGTGCACTTGGATCTGCTTCCTACTGAAATGGCTGTTTTTTCCATATAACTTGAGAGTTAGAGATGCGAAGTTATGTGATGGAAGTTATGATCAAGTGAGTATCTCATCTTCCCAGAGACACAGAGCAGAGTTACTGATCTGAGGGTGAGATGTTTCACCTATGGGTTCAGATTTCTTCCTTCCAATTAATTTAATAATCTAAGTCAAGAAAAGCCATAACATGTACCCCTGTAGTGAAGGGGCCCTGAGGTTGCTCTGTGAGATATTTGGTTATAATGCTGCAGTTTTAATACGGAATTAATGGCCTCTTGAAGTATGACACAAGAGACACGGACAGAGGACAACACACTTAAAAAACTTTGGATGAGCTTTTAGTTGGGCCAACAGTCATGATTTACACCTTGGGCATTTATAATCTGTTCATGTAAATTCAGTTGCTTTGTTATACAGGGCTGTGCTTGCCCAAGGACCACTGGTTCCCATATTTATAATTTGTGCGTGTATCTCTTTTTCTTCCTAGAAGCGCTGAGTGTTTATTGTAAATGACAAAAGCAAAAAGAATAGTAAAAACATTTTCTAAACTGGCACAAATACTCTAAGAAAATCAGGGCTGCTTTTCCACTGAACAGGGCACTGAAAATTACATTTCAGACATCAGTGAAACCTCACAGGTCACTAAAAGATAATATTGCAAATGCAGAATTATTACCTTTTTGTTTTCTAAGACAAAAAACATCTTAAGGTTCTGATATTTCACTCAGACTGGTTTAGGGGAAGTTGAAGGAATGATACTTATTCGTTGAGATGTGCTATCTTTTCTTATTCTGAAAAATTATTCTGTATAATATTCTGTATAACACATGAAAACCTCCCTCTGCTGTTGTCTCTACTGTTCTCTTGCCCACGTTTTAACACCACAATCTTCACAGGAAACTGTGTGTCATTAATTCAGTGCACATTGAAGAAGTTTGTCGAGAGCATGAATGCAGAACCCTCACAGAAACTGAATAACCTTTTCAAAAGACCTCTTCTACTCCTATCCTGAGAATGATTTGCTTGCCCTGGTTTTCTCAAAGTACTGGCCACTTCCACTAAAACTACCTATCACATTAGATATGTGGAACTGGTAACAGTGGAGCAATTCAATTTCATGGCAGTAACAGTCTGTTAAGAGAGAGAGCTGTAAGTGACAGTGTGAGAGCAGGAACCAGGAAGAGTCTATTTAGGAAGTGACTAGAAAGCTGAGTCTTCACAAAAAGAGGACAAGTATGGAAAGATAAACTGCTTCTAAACTTTCATCAGGATGCATTTATTTTGCTCTCTGGAAAGTTTTCCTTTCAGTCATTCTCCTCTTCCTCCTTCCGATTTTTCTATGAAGTCACCCCACTTTGCACATCTGCCTGCAGTTTATTGTGGAATGAACATTTCCCTGCACTATCAATCCCCCTTTTTTTATTCCAGTTTACATATAGAGAAAAGCTGACTCCTAATACACGACAGAGAAACTTCTCTGAAAGACATTCTTCTCTCCCAACGTGATACCACCTGTCTTCCTGCTGTTTTTACTTCCCATGTATCATCACATTTTTTGCATTGCTACTCACACAGGGGGTCCACAAAGGATTTCTGTTTTTCCTTTGATTAACAATACCAGCAAAGAGGTACCAGCACTGCTGCTGCTGTCAGCTCTGTCTGTGACAGGCTGTGAAACATTTGGATGTATTTGTATCTCACCAGCAATACAAGCATTGCAATTCAAAAACCTCCATCTCAGACTGTCAACTCCTCATGGAGCAGAACTTGCCTCTCCACAGAGACCAGTGCTGCTGCCAAAGACAACTCCAAACCACCTCCCAGAATCCCATCTCCACCTCACTAGAACACCAGGCAAGAGGAGAGATGCTATTAAGCCATCTGACACTAGATGAGAGGATTGGTATGTGCTCAGTGACTGAGTCCTTGCCTAACACATTACAGCAACTTACATAGACAACTTTAAAAGAGCAGACACAGAGAGTCTTCCGGGTAATGCATCAAAGAAAGGTGACAGACAGAGAAAGAATGCTTAAAAAGAAAATTGTGACCTCTATTATGCTAAAGAGAAATAGAAATTGTCACTTTCAGCACATATCTTTCATCTGCAATTCCCCACAGGGAATCTTTTCCACCAAGGGAGAAGTGCACACCAGCAAATGAAACGCCACAGCAAAACCAGCAGAAAGATTTGGTGAGGCTGAAGCAAGGTTGCATGAGGTTATTGAGCAGTTACACATGTAGTATGGGGAAGGTTTTGTAGTAAATAATAGAAGCTGCCACAGCTTTGCATCAAACTAAAAAAACCCCACAATGCCAAGCAAACAAACGAAAACACACACACAAGAAAAAAAGTAAAAATAAAAAGAGGACCTTTTCTAATTTGATTTTTAATAGTAGCCTGGATGGTTCTGAGAAACAATTTTGTCAGTGATCCGCGTGTAAAATCTGAACTGTGGAAACTCAGATTTACAGTAGCCAAGAGCTCATGAAGCCTGTGGGAAGCTCATGGCTACGAGCCAGTCTGTGGCAGCAATGCCTCAGCATCCATCAATTACAACTGATACCACAAAAAGACCCCTGGTTCCCTAATTTCAGCATTTGCTGTACTCAAGGTACTGCCTGTAGTAAATACAGAGGACAATGCTAGACTGCATATAGTCAGAGTATGGCATATTGATCACAGGTATTTTCTGTGCACCACTGTGGGAGGAAACACTTCATCACATCCAGATACTGTCAAATAAAGGCTTCAGCAATTCTCTGGTGACTAGTTCCAATAATACCAGTACCTTGAGATGAGGCAAGACCTCACTACCTGCTTATCATCTTTAATTTCCATTTTAAGGAAAAGAAATTCCTCCAGAATTTCCTCCATAAAGTCCTCCTGTTCATTGGGCCATTCCTCAGAATACAGTTCCAGATTGTTTTCCCACCAAGGTTCGCTCTAAGATCTACAAACACTGTGAGCAACAGCCCCATTTTGCTTCCTTCCACCAGTATTTCTCTAAAATGTCACTAAAAGCTCCGTACTTTGATGAACAACAATCGGCAGTTTTTTTCCCTGAATGCAGTTCTCATGGGATTTTTGTTTGCAGCATAAACCTGACAAATAGAGAAGTAATTTTTTAACATGCTGAAAACAGTCAAACTTTCAATACTGAAAATGTTCAGCCTTAGGCAGACTCTCACCTTGAGAGCTTTGCATGCATGCCTTGGTCTAGAGATGCAAAAAGATACATATTCCAGTGGGGGTTGTGGGGGTGCCAGGAGATCAGCAGAGATAGATCAAATGAATCTCATATTAATGACCCTGTAATGGTTATTTTCTAATGTTTAACCTGCATTTCCCTTTCTCACTCAGCTTCTTTCTATTTTGGCTTACAGTTACACTATCCTATCATTTTTTCTATTATCTTCCTATATTTTCTCATTACCTAATACTTTTCCCTTTTTTTTTTTATTGTTCTATCCTTGCTCCTGTGTACCTTAAAATCTTTTCCTATTTGCAGATCAACCTCTAGCACAGCTAGATGAAATTCTTAATCACTGCTTGAAACTCCTTCCCCTCCACACTAAATGATTTCCTTGAATCACAGGGTTTTTTACAGCATACAAAGATTTCTGTCTATCTTCAGATTTGCCTCTAGTATGTGATACAAAATGAATTACATTTTAATAAACCTTGTACTGATCCCTTGAGGATAAATTGAATGACAAAAGATTATTTTATATTACTTTCAATGCAATTTTTTGTCAGGGTGAAGAATGTGAGCTTGGGCTCTAACATAACATATGCACTCTGAAAATACTTTCCCTGGTCTGGGGGATATCCCTTGAGGACTCTGAGGTTTTGCTCAGTTATTTCCTTGGTTAGCCAGAAAGAAGAGCAGTACCATCAAAATTTCTAGGAATTGCTTGGATGGTCTGGCCTCTATGATATGCATGCTTCTCAGAATAGGTGTAAAAAGTTCCAAAAAATTAACAGAAAAAGAGAATCCACTATTTATCACCTTATATGGTGTATTCAAAAGCTTAAGACCCTTCATAAGTTGACAAAGTTAATATAATTTGTAGAAGCTGAAATGACAAACAACAGAAAAATCACATTGAGACCAGGCAGATAATTCACGTCATGTCACCAGAATGAAATACCAAGACATTTTTGTGATGAATGAAAACTAAAAGTGAACTATATATGAAATGTGCTTTATTAAATGCTTGCAATCGCTGCAATGGAAACACCGAAGGTAGAGATTTTATACCTGATAAATGTTTTCTTCCGTTTCAGGCTCACGGATCGGCTCGTGTCCAGCCTCAAACACAATGTACTATTACACCAGCCGCCAGAGAGGAAAAGTCAAAGATGAAACAGAAGGGAAAAAGGCGATTTGGAATTCCACGTCAAAACAAAGGCAGGCATTAAAGAAACAAGTTCAAAGTACAGGCTGGCAGCAGGACAACCAGTTTGTTGGAAAGCACCAGGTAAGGCTGTTTCATATTTCATAAACCGGCAATGAATAGCCCTAAATCTCCTCTAATGATCATTAGAGCAACTTCCTAGTTCTTTCTCACTAGGGAGACCGCCTGTGGCCCAGTATTAATTTTCTGAAGTCAACATGAATTTTGCCTTTTTTACATAATGGCAATTATTTCCACATATATTTATTATCTATGAATAAAAATGCTAAATCCAAGCTGGGGGAATAGGCTGGTGCACATGGGACAGGGCACATGGCAAAAGGCTGTCACAACATTTTTAATTTTCAGGTTCTTGCTTTATTGTGAAGAGTACAGAGTAAAACTCCTGACATTATAAAAGCTGAATAGTAATTTAGGGCATCCTCATTCTTATCATCTTTCTTGCTGCACCTCAGGCACTGTTCAATATTCACTAATGCTTGAATTGGTTCCTTTCACGTGCCTCCCACTGATATGCCTAAGTGGAGGAACACAAAATCCCCAGGAAAAAAAAAGTCAACTATTGCATATTTTTGTTTCAGCACAAAAACATAAGAATTAAAGTACATCTTTTTCTTCTTCACACTCAGTAGGGTATCAGACATGAATATATTGGCGTATTTCTGATAATCATCTTTGCTCCCAGACATTTTGCTTGGATGAAACAAGACTTAAATTTCAGATCTGTTATTAAATTGTAACCCAAACACCAACAAGGGAGTGTGTTACAACATCAATGTCACTGTTGTTTTTTTCCAAATATTCACCCTCTGAATTAAATTCTGGCTCCACAGAAGACAAAAACAAAATGTCAACTTATTACTATCAAAACGAGATGTCACCTTCCCTAGTTCTCAAAGTAGCTCCCTTTCCAGTTAGAGTTTGTATTAAAGAATGATGACAAATCTAATTTGGAAACTTAAAATCTGGATGTACAAGCCACATTTTAAGTAATATTTATGACACATTAATCCAACTGAACATATTCTATTCTATTCTATACAGACACACAGTGCTATTACTTACAGCTTAATCTCTAAATATGCTACTTTCTATAAAAATCTTAAAGGTTTCTCACAAGACCTATCTCGGTAAGTTTCAAAACATCTTGTTAAAGGTTTTGGCTGTGTTTGAAGATAACATATATCTAGTCATTTCTGAAACTCCAAGGCCATACAGCTTCAGAAATTACCTGGTATACAGGATCTTCTACATCTTCTTCCAAAATTGTCTACAGCAAAGTAAGAGGACAGGCAGTAAAAGCAAAGAACATAAACAGCAGAGATAAAAGAACTGTACTCAGAAATTAAAGGACAGCAAAGAAATAAGCAAAATTGGCAGGTAAGTATATAGTTTTGTTTCTTTAGGATACAGATAAAGTCACATTAGTGCACAAAGTAACTTTATTCAAGTTTCATCCGAGTTTAACAATCTGCACCTCGTTTGCTTTGACTCAAATACACACATTCAGAAATATATTTAACCTTCCCTAAAGTATCAGACACTGTTAAAACCTGACTTACAACACTGACCTTCATTAAGGTTTTCCTTCTGAATTAGAAGAAACACTAGGCAGGAAATGAGCAGATCATTTCCAGTTGCTAAACAGGTTCATCACACCCCAAGTGACAGCTTTCATCACTTTAATCCTACGTCTGAGCTCACGATGGCTGTTGGGTTCACACTGGTCCGTTTGAAGCCAACACCGTTCAAACCCATTGCTGTTAAGAAGTGCTGAGGATGCTCAGTGCCTCTTTGGAGCAACTTGGGGGGATACTTCAAACCAAGCTTTTCTTGGCAGTAGTCTAAGCTTATTCGTGTACCTGGTATACCGCTTGTTCACACTGTTTGTCCTTTTGTGCCTTTTTTTCCATTTCTTCCCTTTGTTTCAGTTCATAGATGAGCTGAAACAGGTCTCTCAAGTCCAGGATTACTGGTTCAGCCTATGGAAGCAAAAACAGGAAGGAAAATTTCTGCATGGGAAAACATACACCTCTTATCCCACCCTGCTGATAGAGCAGTTACAGCATCTCCACAATTGAACCTCATACAGAATTAATTTCTACCTTAGTATCCAGGCTTGGGTTAATTTCTACTGAACTAACTATACTTGAAAATTAATTATAATTATAGTTATGAATATAAAAAGCATTATAAATATAAAAGGCATATGCATGAATATAAAGGCAAAATTATTAGCGGTTTCACATCCGACAGAATTACAGTAGACTATACACAATGTAGGTTTCAATGAATACAGGAATATAACCAAACTTATCTGCATCCAGTCTAGCTTAGCCAGAAAGGAAAACAATAAGAAATGATCATGAAAAACTGGAAATAGTGAAATACATTCCCTTTTGCCCAAGCTGGTTTCATTAACTTGCTATTTAGGAACATCTAAGCAGACACTCATGACTAGTGTAGCAGAATCAGATACAACCCAAGATTGGCCTCTTGAATAGCTTGCTATGAACAGCTTTTTAGTTGAGTTACATGGTAGAAAATGACAGTGATTTGATACTTACTGCCTGGGCTGTTTTTATTGCCACAAATCTATGATTCCCCTCCTTTCCACATACATATCCGAACGCTCGGTGGTCTGTGATATCCTTTGCGATGTATGAAATTTCATGAACTGCATGGTGATGCTGTAGTAGCTATTAAAAAAAAAACAGTAGAGAATTACATCAAAATGTTGGATTAAAAAACAGTATAATTTTTCTTTCATCAGTGCTTTACCTGGACCTCAATTCACCTATGGAATTCAAACAAACAAACACATCCTGGTATCAAAACCAATTAATATCTGAAGTCTTTAAGCCTGGTTTTTTCTCAAAATCTAGAAAAACTTGACTTGCTTTAGTAAGTCGACTAAGAGCTTCCACTGAAGATTTTTCTTGGTGTCTTTTAGCAAGATATAATTAAATAAAAAATGTGCTTCCTAGTTATTACCTACACAGCATCTGAGGCACAGAATCAGTATTTGTAGGTATATATATAAGCAGGGGCTGCAGATACCTGTAGCTTCATACAGGGTGACTCTGAGGCCAGGCTGCTCTGCAGGAGCTGCAGAGCTACAACTGAGATCTCCAATATCTCTAAGAATTGGTACCAGACCTGCTTTATCTCTGCAGCACTCAACATCAGCCAGTGAGAGAGATTTCATTTCAAGCAGTAATAGAACTATAAACAATTATTTTCCCCAGAAAACTAATGGAAATGCAATTATTCAACTTGAAATCATGCTAAATGCAAAAGTTCACATTTTACTTAAAATTCCACTTTGGTGAACTGTAATAATAAAAAGACTCAATTTTGTTTTAAATGTATGAGTAAAACTCTCCTCAAAGTCAGGACACAAATCTAAGACTCCTATAAGCATCTCTTGTAGTGCCAGAATCTTTCTCACTCTGGCCTAAATAGTATTCTATTATCAAAGTAATAGAGAAGTATTTCTACTTAGAATGATGTCCTTGAAAAGCTTATCTAAAACAATCTATTATTCAATTTCTACCTTCTGATATATTGACCTGCTCTTATATCCTCTAGGGATAATGCTATTTCTGAGAGCAGGCAAAGCCTCACAAAGAATTCTTTTGAGGTCCAGATTCCTGCTGGTTTTGAGAAAAGCACATTTTGAAAACCAGCATGGTATCCAGGCAATCTCTAAACAACCAGTTATTTTTAGAGTTTTGAAAAAACCAAACATTTTAAAATTCAAAAGCAGAGAGGATGTCTGTGTGTGCAAGAGAAAAGGCTAAGCGTGTGCAGGGCAAGTGACAAGCGATGAGACTTCTGTAGGACAGGGAGTGAAATCTGAAAGGAGAGGCAGCCTGCAAGAGATGGATGACTCCATATAAAACAAAAGACTGGACATGTTTCATTTTCATTTCACAGTAAATGGCTCTTAACATCCCAAGATCAAGATTGCTTGCTCGTAGGAGAGTAGAAGTGTTGCCATTGACTTCAGGCAGAATGTGGCTGAGCCGAAGGTGCACTTCAGGCTCTCCCGGTGTGTTAAGCGTTTAAAATTAATGAGAGGATCTTACTTAGATAATACAGGGATATTGATTTATTAGAGTTTTTTTGAAAACCAAGTTACATGCTATCTGTTACAATGAAATGAAATGTTCCCATCTCTCTATTCTGCATATGACAGGGAACGTTATCTCTGGCTCCTATTAAATCAAAGTCCTTTGACATTGCTTTATTGATTGCCAGGCAGCATTTTGCACTGAAATTAAACTGTGATCAGATGCCTCCTTTGTGGAACTAAATTTGAAGACCACCGTATCACTCCCAACGTAAGACAGCAGATGGAGACCCTCCAATTTATTTAGGAATCCTCACTCACTATTACACTTTCAATGGTTATGATATTTTACATACTGCATCAACAGAAGTATAAATTAAGTAAAGGTGACTGCAACATTATCCTTTTAGGTATTTTACTGGATGGCATGTCTAGGAAGAGTTTTTCATTTGTTTGAGGGATACTGAGTTGGAACATACACATGAAATGCAATGTTGCATGCACACATCTGTACTCAAATGTAGATATAAACATTTCTTTGTACATGTTTTTTCACAGTCCTTCATTCACCTAATGTGTCCTTTATACATATTACAATATTCTATTATTTAACAAGTTCCTGATTTTTTGCTCTTGCAAAGCAGAAATGGGAATCCTGTTGCAATCAGGAGAGATTCACCACTGTAAAATGAAAGATCAGGACTGCATCCCTTCTGTAAATATTTATTTAAGGACTCAGCCTGCCCAGGACCCTGCAGAGCCCTTCACAGCAGTGAAATGTGTGCTAGAGCGAAGGACAGCAGAAGGGACAGCATGAGGAGAAACACCATCTCATTCAGTCACCCAACAGAGACAGACACTTGAGGTTATCTATAAATACTCTTTGCATGTTTGGATCAGATGTGTGTCTGATGCATTTGCATAGATTAATCTGTCCCATTAAATGAGGTCAACCAAAAAAATGTTATGTTTATCCCTCAGATTGTAACTGCTCACATGTAGCCACCCCCTCGCTACTTGATATGAAAGGAAATGAAACAAAAGCCACACAAATTGCTTAGAGCAGAATGGCTGGTCAGTGCTCACACACTGATCTGCCCCTCTTTCTCTCCATCCTCTTTTTTTTAATGTATTTAGTATTTTCAAGTCTTTACCATGACTAAATCCTGTCTCTAGTGGTCATAAGCACATAAATGAATTATTTCATAACTTGACACCCCTGTATGCCAATGCTGATGGATTCCATCACACACTATTGGGTATTTTTACTGTATCTGTGCCGAGAGCTGCTACGAACCATTTACCAATTCTTAAGTGAGGTATCAAATTGTTTTGGAGTGTTGCAGTACAACAGAACAAATTATAGAGAAGACTTAATTTGTATTATGGTTCAATACAGTCAATTACATACTGCAGAGATTAAAAAGTAATTTAACATTTAAGTTTCAGTTGTTAAAAACAATCCACTGCCTCCAAATTATTTTAGGTCTCCTGTGACTTTTAGTTATTGTTGGAAACAGAGATTTTGAATGGAAGCACAGATAAAGTCTCAAACTGGCTAAGAAGACACTCTTCTGATACACCAGGCCTTCGTTTTAGGTTAAACATGACATCATAATCATACTTTATTCATACACTAGAAAGTTTTTGCCTGGTGTTAAAATTAAAAAGTCCAAAATACCCACCACCACCAAGGCTGCTGTCTTGCCTCTTTTCCTTAAGTTTGCTCTGGTCTCCCCCACTGGCCATTATTTTCTCTCCTTGTCTCCATTCTATCGCCCGCTTCTCCTCTTCCCCCAGGTTGCTCCCTGTACATCACACTGAATTGATTTAGCTGCCTCTGAGATCTGTAGCATTTCTAATTTCCCTCAGGCTGCTTGGCACCTATCATAAATTTTTTCACCCCTTATCCTCATCTTGCCCCTTTATTTCCATGCTGTAGCCTCCAGTGCCACTAAATCAATTAAGTCAATCAATTAAGTACTTGGAGGGTCCAGCAATCATGTCAAATATGTGAGTTAGGTGGCATGAGAAAGTCACTGCTTTACTATCGCTATTTCTCTTTTAATGAGGTTGTCTATTTAGTGGACCCTGGGGCACAGCGTTAAGAGCCACAACAAAAATACCCTGCAAGCTGCAAAGCCTTCTAGAAAAGCTGCCCCACCGAATGCAGGAAGCAGGTTCCACACAGTATTATATCCATAAGGACAAGTTTCACAGGGATTTAGTCTGCACAGCCTTTCACCTTGAGCATCTAAATGGTGAATCTGGTTTCAAATAAGTGGGATCAACTGGCAGCTCCACCAACAATAGTTACTGGGATACTGGGAGACAGACATGGACCAAGCATCCTTGAGTTTCTATTCCTGCCTATTCGCTTCTACCACATTTGAATAAGCAGCAATACACTTTAAGTGTCACATAAAGCTCCCCAAACATCAAAGTTACCCATCAAATTGCAAAATTCTTAATGGATTAATAATAAAATAAGTTTGTGGACTATAGACTCAGTCATGCTGCTGTCTACCTTCAAGTCCCCTGTATTCCAACTCAGCAGCTTATAAGGAAATCAGGTCCTGTACGTTCAGGAATACCACTGAAAAAATCACAGAAATTGAACCTCATATGGAAAATTAATGGTAAAGCCTTAACAACAAGCTTAGCAAACCTTAAGTGCAACAGGACATCGACCATTACCTACTGCAACACATTCAGTGAAAACAATGACTTGTAAACCACGTGAGTGGTTCTGAGATTAATTTTATCTCATTGCTGCAAGAAATGTGGGTGTGATGCAGATGATTCTCCCTCACTACACCCAGGAGGCTGCTGTGTTTCTTTACAGGGCTCAAGATGTGTATGCTATAGCACTTGGTCAAATGTTCTTCATGGCCATTTCCTTACAATTCCTGTTTGTTTTATCATAGATTGGCAGGGATCAGGGGGACTACAACTGGCCACAGGCATTTCTCCAATTGCCTGTGTTTGTGCTGCAGTGCTTCTCTGCTGTTTTGTTAAAATGCACTTATAGTAGGGTGGTCTGGAGCTGCTCATCTCCACCATAAACACCCCACAGTCCATACAAGTGCCCATGGCAGCAGGGTTGGAATTTGATGATCTTTAAGGTCCCTTCCAACCCAAACAATTCTATGACATGAAACACTTAAAGTTATGAAGATTTCAGTATTTGGGAGGCATTTCCTGGCACTGGCCAAGATGATCAGTTTTGGTCATAAAAAGAGTATAAATGGAACATACTAACAAAGAGTAGGAACTGAACCCTTTTGCTGTAGGAGACTGAACATGTGCTATGTCCTACTCAGCCAAAATGAATAGTCCAATCCTGAATCTGAGGCAGAGCCACGCATGGAATGTAGGCCGAGCAATAGGTTATGGACTTTCCATCTGCAAAAAACCCACTCCAAGAACAAGAGTAGAAAAGGAAAATGTAACCTCTGGAGCGTTCTCCAGGCCTGAAGGGACTTCTCAGACAGCAGCCTTTAAGCCTGTCTTCACAATGAGAGAAAATAAATCTGTCTAATCCCTGTGCTTCTTCCACACACACTGATTTTGCAGACAATAACCTAAAGAAAGACTTTCCCAAGTGCCAACTACTAAAAGGCGTTTCAGTGCGCAAGCTTTGCAATAAAAACGCTTGGCACAAAAAAGCTCCCTTTGAGATTATATGCAGATCAAAGCTTGGTCTGTGTATCACAAAAGGGCATATGAAATATGGTGCTGATAAAGAGAAGAATCAAAACAGATTTAGCCCCAGTTATCACAGACTCAGTCCCTCCAGGGGGTCAGCTGTCTGGCTGTGACACAGCACAGCACCCAAAGACGTGTAAATTTAATTTCCTTTTAATAACAGTAACAATAATAAACTCTTAAGAGCCATTCTCTTCCTGCAGCCAAGGAGACTGAAGGAAAAAAGATTATTTGACTTCCCAAGCTTACATGGCAACGCACAGCTGAGTCAGGAGGGACGAAAGTCAGTGAGAAAGAACATATGTGTAAGGATAAGCACATCTTCAAGTGAAGGGCTACACTCAGCTCAGTCTATACACTCCACTCTAAATAAAGAGAAGCACTTCACCAAAGTACCCCAGGTAGGAGCCTGTTTGGTTGGACTCAGAAAAAGAGCTTAAAAGGGTACTTCAGCCTCAGCTAAAATCCAAATTAATCCTTACCATTACCTTTGCTTGATGAAAAACGTATCCTGCTACTGCCTGTATCTTACCGGGGGAGCAAGAGTAGCAAATTCTTAAGAGAGCAGAGGCAAGTGTCCTTGTTGGTGCCTCCTGGGACAGACACACAGGGATGCTCTCGGCTGGCCTGGCACTGTCCTCACCCCAGACCCCTGGAGTCAATTAAGGCAGCAGGACATAGCTTTGCCAGCACAGCAGTCTAATTGTGATGAATGGATCTATGATACTGAGCTAGCTGGATGCTCCAAGAACCTAATTTGTGAAAGAGAACACCACTAAGGTAATAAACTTCTGTCCAGCTCTCATAATTTGTAATAATGTCTGACAAAGACCAGATATGAATTTAGTTATTGTTCATCGTCTTCAGAAGCAAATGCTAAGTTGCTCATGCAGAAGATCCATTTATTAGATATATGAATTTGGAAAGGAACAAAACAAAACTGGAATGCACATATGGCCAATTTCGTATCTTCACTTCAAAGGTTTTTCAATTTTTTATTGTACCAGGAACAAAAGTAGCTAGTTAAATCCAAAACCCTTGACCAATTACTATTAAGCCCAAGTTATATTTTAAATATGTACTTGCAAATATTCTTTCAGGACAAAGAAAATCCTAAAGGGCAAGGAAACATTTTCATAGAGCTTTGAAAAGACAGATGTGCTACACTAAAGCCGTGATGTTGGGCCTCCCATGAGTCTTGTACTATTTTCTTATTGCTTCTGCATCAGACACAGTCATTGTTTTGTCAGGGTGGTTAAAGCAAAGGATTTGCACATCCATACCAAGAAGCAGCAAACCTGACCCTTGATACCAAAGTCAGTGGCCCCACTAGGCCATAAACAGCTCAGCAATGCAATGTGCCCAAAATTGCAACTGAATCTATAGGTTGCAGTACATTGCTCTCCCTTGCCATCTCACTGTTTCAATGTGCTGTACAACTAACAATACTTGCCTATAAGGTATTATGACATTCTTTGGGATGGCAGCTGCCCAGTGGCCACTGCTGGGTTCCCAGGGCTGTAACAAATACATAGGAGTGTATTCCCCCTTAGCATCCACCTCACCACCTTCTGCAAAACAGTCAGTAGAACAAAATAGCCATAAATATGCCAATATTGCCCTCTTCTCTCCAGTGAAAGCTTTCACACAGCTAAAGTGCACCACCTTTGACCATGCCTTGTATTTTTTCCTGATAGACTCTGATGACTGTAAGACTCTTAGTGATTAAATCTCGAATTGGAAGGAGCACAATTACAATATTCAGTAATGAGAGAGTTTGTTACAGCATCACTGAACCTCTCCATATTTTTACTGTGTTCATCTTTGTAGCTTGTGAATGTCTTTTGAGCAGCCTTTACTTTTTACAAGGTTCTTTTGTTCCTTTACACCAACATTTCTCACCTCCTGAAATGCTTTTGATTTACAAGAACAGCACAAGAAATTCCTTCATACAGCTCCTTGGAGATATGGAGGTAATTTTTTTTTGCTTTAACTGTCTCAGATCTTAACTGTTTCAGATTCAGCAAGCATTATCAGTCACCCTCTTCTTGCAGCCTGTGATTTGAAAAACTCATCAGTGAAAGGCAGCCGCTGATTCTCTTGATTTGTCATGCAAACCCCATAAAGCAGAGCTTGCAAAGATCACAAAAACCCTACTCACACTGGCAATGCTAAAATTTAACCTGCACTGAACAGTCATCAAACAACAACTTCCTTGAACCATAAATCTAGTTGCACAGTGTTACAAACTTTACTGGAAAAGGGGAAAAAGGACAAGGGGGATTTATTTTATATTTCTCTATTTATCTCCCAGATACTCTCACTAATTTAGTAAGACTTTAAAGGGGGTTGAGAGACAGTACATGTACAGAGTAAAAAGGGATTCTGTGAATTCACAGAATTATACTGTGTATAATCAGTATGTTTGTTGTGTTCATGAGCCAATTGAAAATTACGCAAAACAGACGAGAATTTCAGGACACAGTTTTTATACCTTTCAAATATAAAAGTGATTTCATAATCAGAAATAAACCAAGGCATAGATGTAAGACATCCTGTGTTACACAATGATAGACTGATTTCAGTGGCACAGTAAAGAACTGGACAACAACCACTCAGCCCAACTCTTCCTCTCTAACAGCTTAATTATCTAGTGGCCAATGTATAATTCTACAGCAGCAGCTAAAGTTGACATCCTGAAATCTCTCTTCCACAGACACTGGTTTGGTTATGAGAAACTTGAGTTTATCTTTCATATTACAGACAGCTTTTCAGCCCACCCTTCTCTACTACTACTTTTGCTGAAATTCATCATCATGAGAAATCTTCCTGGTTCCCAGCAGAGACGTCTGAACTGCTGGATATTTTTTTCCAATGCAGAACAGGCCTGAGAGGCTATGGTAGATGTTTTGAAAAGACTAAGGAACAACCTCTGCCTTTACTGTAAGATCTCAGATTATTCCATAACTGGAGGTGTACAATTGCAGAGCATTCTGCAATTGAAGGTGCTGAAGGCTATTGATGGACTTGAGGTACCTGCTCGTTAGCAAAAGATGACTCTGGAGTGATGGGTTTTACAGTTCAGAAACAGCATCATGAACTACCTATCCTGGTCATAAAGACCATGACATTTTGTTTTCACTCTTCCTGCAGAAGAGAGTAAACCTTTTCCTTTGAGTTACAATTGCTCATATAAATAAGCTTCAGAGAATCCCATAAATGGGATCATTCATCAATAAATCCTTCATTTGTTCAGGTCCCACAACAGACACTTCACCTTGGATATAAACCATCCATAGCAACATGACAAGTGTGCACAGCACTTGAGCCCTAAGATATGAATAAAATAAAATGTAAAAGACAAACCTCAAAGAGACTCTAAAAAAGAACAAAGAACTTGCAGGTAATTTTTTGCTCAATTTTCTTTTTTTCTGCCCCCTGCATTATCCCAAGGTAGGAATTTCTGGAGCTGCACTTAGTAGGTGCTTGGCACATCTTGTTTCAAGAGTTCTACATTTCAACTCAGGGAATAGGGAGTATTTGTAACATCTGCCCTGGCACCTTCCAAAAGAGATCCCTAAAGCCCTCATTTGCACATTGTAATGCCCAGAGTTGTTTCTTCCCTGCCCATTTTCATGTAAAGCAGGCTTAATGTTTAGTTTTAGTCTTCTGCTACTAATTGAAATCTCTAAAAGCAAACTTTGATTAACACTCTGCACGCAAACCTGGCTCAGCTGAGAGCACAGCTCAACTCTGTTTGCTTTTCTCTCTCCTTGCCTTAGTTTTCTGTCCTGGCCATGGGTGTCACACAGGGTCTGCCTTTCAGAAAAGCTCTCTGGCAGTGCTGCCCTCACCTTCTACTTAAAAGCATACAGTAAGGCCTTTCACAGCTTTGATGAATGGATGCTGGCTTGTTTTCTACTACTTATTCCTTTCATTCTCCCCCTCCTTTACAACTTTTGTGCACAGCACATCTTCTCCTAATCAAACCTGAACTTACTCATTACTTCGCTCTCATCACTGCTCAGCCCTGAGCCTTATGCACATACAGGTTACACACACACGTGCTTTTCACTTTAAAGCACTTCCAAATTTCTGTATCATCCACAGGAAAGCATTTGGCTAATTAAAGATTGCAGAAGGCTGCATATAAAACCTTTTACAAACCAACTTGGCCTTTTTAAAAGCAAGGACATAATCAAAAAGTTGGGTTCGAATCCATATTTTGACTATCTAAAAAGAAAAAAAAATACTTTGAGCTATGCAGAGCCAGGGCTAGGAGCCATACGTAGTATTTTCAGATACCTAGACTTCTTATTTGCTTTAAATGTCAAGGCACTCCAATTAATTAGTGTTCTGCCTCACCTATTCACAATGCTGCCTTTGAAATCAGCAGGAATGTCGCTGCAGAGCACAATGACGCAGAGTTAGGATGGGACCCACAAAGGATTAAGAAGTATTAACAGCAGAGACAGGTAGAACGCAACAATTCAGGGACACGTCAGGCACTGCTGTAATTCCACGATTACCACTGGGCGCTGGGAGCACAACAGGAGATGCTGTTCCAGCCCCCGGGGCTCTGTGACACAGGGCTGCCCACATGCTGAGCACACAGTGCATCCACCACAAAGGTCATGGAGTACAACGATCGCATTTAGGAGGACAACTTCTATGCCCAGTTATTTTTATATCAAGCAAAGCTCCATTGGTATCCGAAATTTATTACTTATTCAACCAAAAGATGGGGATAAAAGCAGGTATCTGTATTTGCTAAGTGTTGTTAAATAAGAGCAGCCAGTGGCAGTGGTCTTGCCTCCTCCTTCCACAGGACCACTTATGACATAAACTAGGAGGGAAAATAAAGCTGTTTATTTACCTCTATCAGACTGAACAAAGCTCTTGCTGACTTCCCTGTAAACACAAACATGTTCCTCACGGCAGAACATCATCTATCAATTTAATTTCCAATAGGTATCTATTACTATCATCCTGCAAACTCCTGGGATAAATTTAAAAGTAATCCTTCCTGCAGTTTCCCTCTCCCATTGCCCTGACAGTGAAGGACATCTGTCCCCCTTGCATCTGACCCCAGCAGTAGGAGAGGTTAAACAGCCCAAAATGTAGCACAGGAATTCAGAAACATCCTTGGTACTATTGCTTCTACCAGGGCAAACCCAAAATTGCAGAGCAGCCTACCAGATAAAATGCACTGAATAGGAAGGAAAATCACCAGCACACCTGGGGTGTAATGTTTCCCAGCCATCTCCACCAAGGAACACTGGATTTCAAAGGGGGATGTAACTTTTTGTTCTGGTACCTGCTGAAGGTCCCCCACTGCTCTCCAGGGAGGTTTCAGAGCATCTCAGCTGCCTGTGCTATTATTATGTCAGCACTTCTCTTGCTAAATCCTTTCCCAAGCAGTCTGCAATACAGTCATTGTAATTCCAGGTGTGCTGAAAATGGGCCTGAAATTTTCCTCTACTGCGTGATGCATTAACCTGTCTTAAAAATGCCAATACTTGCACATAACTCTGTATTTCGGGTGCTCTTCTATAAGACAAAATTGCAGCTGGAAAAAGGAATATGGCTCTGCTGGAGACAGCAGGACCACAGCGTGCCATTCACATCCTAACTTATTTATCTGGATCAAAAATGGGTAGTGACTACAGGCAAACCTCCCTCCCCCCCTCAGTATAACTCTATACTATGACTTTTCTGTCATGGGACAATAGGAGGGATCCTGTGCAGCTCCACTATGTAACAGGATCCATGACGACAAACATGTTGACTTTCAACTTCTTAGCAAAATTCACCCCTAACTCTGGTTAAGCATACCAAACATTTAAATTATACAAAATCAGAAGTGTTGGCATGTAATTTTTACTACAACAGCTCTGCACACAGATACCCATCCCCATATGCAATGGAAGCCAAATGGCAATTGGGAATATGCCAATGTTCATAATATCTATTATTCGGAACTATATAAATCACTGTTGTAACAATGTAATAGTGAGATTCTCCATACCATAAAACAGAATGCATGTAAGCACTACTTCCTTTTCTTAAATCCATCCTGGGGTGCTTGGATTAAACAACAGGAGGCCAGATACAGCCAAATGAGACCATCACTAAACTCACAAAATCTCATTTTCTGCCTCTTTGAAAGCAATCAACTTTTTACCCTTTTCACACTGAAAAAACATAACTACAACAAAATCGCACAAATTATTTCAATTTGGATAAAATGTCTGGAATAGCTTTATTTTATCTTCATGCCAATTAGGGTCAGAAATCTCACGAGGCAGTTCCTGCAGATTCTGACCACAAGAAGGTTGAACTCAGCTCCGGATCAGAGCTTTTCCAGATGAGAGGAATGAGAAAAATTTCAGCCTTCCTCTGTATGCCAAGCGTTAGGAGGGAAGACATAAGGTTCAAACCAAAGCTCTACATCCCCAAGACTTCACAATGTACAAAATCACACCCAAATTTTGCCTTCTGGGTTCTTTTTTTTCACAGGAACAAAACTACCATAACAGATAGGGCTTTTACAATCCTCATACAGCAAACTGGGCATCTAAAAATGTAACTCTGTGAGCTTGTGGCTATTAAAAATCCCAGTGGAGCACTCTGAACTACCCAAACTGTCCAGGGCTCAGTTTGGAGGGCCAATAATAAATGAATTACAATAGTCAATAAGGGATGTAATTAAGCCAGTAGGTTCTTCTGACATTTACATTTTGCTAACTGTCAAACGTTATTCATGAAATGTGTTATTGTTTCCCTTTTGAAGTATCAGAAGACTATAAATACCTTGCAAGAGTAAAATGCAGGGTGTTAAGCCCTCTACTCTGCCATATTCTAATTAGACACATTTATTGCATGTAGAACAGTAAATGCCATGTTTTACTGTTCATATTTACAAGTAGAAAGATGGAAACTGTCAAGGAACACAGAATGACTCCCAGTCAGCCAGAGGGATCTTCTGCAGGCAGAAGCTGAGGACAATGCACAAGAAAGGCCCCAAATGTCACCATTTTCAACTGCATGTGCAAAATTTGACCTTGCTCTTTTTCAGTTATTGCTCTTTACTGTCATTATACAGTATTTCTATCATTGTAGTCCTTAAAAGTCCTCAGCATGGTCCAAGACCCAACATTTCTTAAAAAAATTTCCTATAAATAGGTAATACTGATTAAAAAAAACTGAATTAAAAAGGAGTTTACACTTTAATTCTAACTTTCGAGAGCTAAGGACCAGATGCCCCTCAGGAGACCTCTTGGATGCAGGACTGCAGTAGCTCCTCCTCATAAACCAACAACTTTGTAGTGTGGGAGTGTTTTAAAGAAAAAACAAGGAGGTACTGCATAAACATGTGTAAAGAATTCCTCCAAAGTACGATGGGTAAGATGGGAAGAGACCTGGAGGCAATTATTAGGAAAACTGAATAAATGAATGATGAATGACAGACTGATTCCTTGAAAGCTGGTAAGAGTAAAGGCAGCCATGAAGAGCCTGGACAAAACAGTTCAGCAAAGGGCTGATAAAACAGAGAAGGCAGATGCAGCATAGGAATGCAAAGGGAAGTGTGACACGGTCAGAAGAATAAGCTGAGACAGTGATCTTGGCAGTCATAATGGATTTCAAAAATAAAAGCCAAATTTGTCAAGAAAAAAGAAAAGGATAACAATTGAGACACGAGGTGAAGAGAGGCAGGACTGGGTTTTAACCGTAAGCATGACAGTAAATGCTGTATTTCAGAGCAGGTAAGGAAAACTCTGCAAGATCTGGAGTTACCCTGGATTTAACAATCAAAAACAACACTGGGTCAAAAAGGCTGCTGAAGCTACAGGGCTGAATAATAGATGATGCTGATAGTTTCCTCAACTCTCTGAAAAGGAGGTCAGAGAGAGATCTTTGGGAGTCACGATTAAAAGGCCACATTAAGCTTTAACTGCTGTCTAAACATGTAAAGAGAGGGCTGGAGAGACAGATCAAGATCTGAACAGAAGACAGAGTTGGTATCGTTTGTTTTGACACAATAACCAAATCTATAGTTGCAAATGAAATAATTCTGATAAAAAGCATGGCAGGAAGAAAAAGAGATCAAGGACAGAGAATACCCAGGAAATCCCAGATGAAAATTGCAAGGAGAGAAACTAGGGACACAGGGGTTAAATCCAGAGACAAGAGTCATGGAGGCCAGGTGGAGGACTTTATGCAAAATCAGCTGATCAGGTAAGATACTTTCAAAGTACTGCACCTGAGATGAGCCATGAAGAGGCCAGCAGGAAGTTTAGGAAGTTTGGGAAGTTTCAAAGACAAAAACCACCTCTGGGAGCCCCAGGCAGAGACTATCAGCAGTCTCCTGGCCAGTACCACACTCTGGCAAACACAAAATTCAGTTAACTAATCACACCATCTCTCCTGCTCACTGCAGAGCAAGTAGAGAGCAGAAGGAATTAATTCCTTCCTTTATTTCTATTTTTAAGTATTCAGAGATGCTCGGTGATAGAGACTTGACAGTTTGACATTTCATCTGCTCCAGCACATGTGCTTCAAGGAATAACTACAGATCCATAATCGTACCTCGATTTCTGGTCACAGATGCCAAAACCAACAGATTTCCAGTAAAGTCAAGAAGTACCTTTGGTACATTTTAAATGAGGTATTTTCTGCCAAAACTGAGAATTTTAATCTTGTTAAAATTTTCTTTCAGCCAAGTTTAGCTGTCCTGTTAGCAATCTATCAGCATAATTAACACCATCATTCACATCAAATAGAGAAGAGCAGCAAACCCAGGGGTTATCAGCATAAACCTCTTGGAACATGCTGGAAGCTTTATAGAAAGAACTTTGAGAAATCTGTGCATTAAAAGGTCATGAGAGCTCAAAAGTTCAGGAAGATGGGCAAGATGCTGGCATCCAAAACGCTGTTTGGAACATACCAGTGCCATAACATTATCTCAATAGAAGAGAACGACACGACCTGAGGACAAACAGACTTAAGACTTAAAGCAGAAACATAATCACCAGTTCTGTGGCCATCATGAAAAGGAAAATTAACTTTTTTGTATGAAATGATACAGGTAAGGTCTAGTC
Organism: Manacus vitellinus; assembly: GCF_001715985.3. Classification (NCBI taxonomy): domain Eukaryota; kingdom Metazoa; phylum Chordata; class Aves; order Passeriformes; family Pipridae; genus Manacus; species Manacus vitellinus. Next base: position 7,321,742 of record NW_021939546.1, on the reverse strand, counting down.
CCCCTTCCATGGAACAGGGAAGTGCTATTCACTGAGAAACACCATCTCAGGTAGGTAAACCTCAAAAACAATAAAACAAAATCCTCATCAAAGATAACGAAGGTTGGAGTAACAGGTAGGTAACAGTAACAGATAGTCAACATGGAATACATGTATTTATACATACAGTTTTCCTTTCTGGATTTCATACTAACAGCCTGAAGAAATTGTCTACAAATTAAATTCATAAAACCTGAGTAACACACTGCAATACTTCTCTGTAATACTGTAACCCCATTAGATACTTTTTTTCCTAGAAATTTTACAATCCCACAGGTTGTTAAAGATATGAGTTAATATCTCTGAAAGACAAGCCAGTCCCTCTAAAGTGCAGAACAGACAATGCAAATGAAACTCACTTTTAGGGTGCTACACAGGACAAAATAGGAAAAAACTGGTGAGATGACTGTCATCTTCATCAACTGGGTTACAATCCATCTGTTCAGGGTATTTGCCATAAATAAACAAGATACTGACACCAATCTATCATGCTTTTTGGACAATGGAGGAGTCTAGATAAATAATAAAGCTACAACAATACCTCATACAGAGCTATATATTATGGCATATTCTGGTAATTTGCATATCCATGATTTATTTAAAATTTTACTTTAACAGAAATAATACTTTAAAGCCAAATAGTAATTTTTATCTTATTTCTTTCTCACAAAGTCTGAGTTTTCCATTAAAGTCAACCAGAAATAACAAGAGTTTAAAAGCACAGCTCACTGCATGAATGTAGAAGAAAATGTTTTCCCGAGCATATTTTATAGAATTTAATTATTAGTTTCAAATACATTTTTGGAAAGTAATCTACAGTAAACAAAGATTTATTGTCACATAAATAAACAATGAGACAATTACAGGCTCTTCATGGAGCCCATATTAGTCACGCACATCTAATGAAGCATTACTAAGCTATCACAGGGAGATGGCCTGATGTGTGTGATTAACAAAATAACACTCATAAATAGCTAAGCAACAATGATGGGCCTTTAAAAATTTTGCATACCCTTCTATATGTAGAGTTATGGCTTTTGTTGCTTTCTAAAGAAATCACCAACCACTAAGTTCCACCCTGAAAAGGAGAATATTAAATAACATAATGCAATTATTTGCATTTTTGCCTTCTACATGCTTTTGAAAATATAAAAGAACTCTCATGAAATATGACTAATGAAGAATATACTGCAGCATGAGATATAACCAAGATGGATATGACAGAATAAATGATGAAAAATTATTTTCATATAATATGCAGCCATGAAATCTCTCAAGTGGCAATGGGTAGAGAAAGCATGGGTTTAGCAATAATTATGGTAGATTTTTTTATGTTAAAAAAACAAAGAGATGTATTTCCCTTCTGTGAGGTATATATTTGGCAAACATATTCTGGAGAAAGCAAGTGGGATGGATGGATCCATGGCACGGAATGATGGAATATAAGAAAGGATTGTTATTATTTCTATTGCAGTGCTGTAGAAGAACTATAACATACTGCATCTACAGTGTAAACTCACAGCAAATCCTTCTTGCATTTTTCTTGGTGAGATAAACTCTTTCCAAATGATATTCCTTCACCCTAGTCTCCTTCATGGATAAATTTACTCAAAGGGCAGAATTCCTGATGGCTGGAATAATAGCATTATTAAAATCAATATTTTTTGATGAATATTAGGTCTGGAACATATTAAAGAGAGCTATAAAGTACAGGGGGAAAAAACCCTGCTTATCATTTTCAGTAGTAACCCAACTACAGCCTTTCATCTGTAACGAATTATGGAGTAATTCCCCTAAATCATCTGTATGAAGTCAGCTATGACACTGCCAATTTTAAAAAAAATTTGCTAGTTTTGAGCTACAAATTGATTTTTTTATTGTGATAAATTAAAATCCAATGGCAGCCTACAAGACATTCAACATACAGAAGCCCACATTTTTTCAGAATATTTTTTTCTCTTTTCTATCACACCAGACTGCCACTGTGCCGGACGTGATAGCAATAGCCAATGGTAAAAGTTAAGAAAGGACATTCTGAAGAGGTAAATAACCTTTAAAAATAAACAATAAATGAGCTCTGTGGCCCAAAATATCCTTTTGGGAATTCCAAAAGGATGGAAATACAACTAAGGGAGAAAGCAATGTGGGGGGCAGAGCGGGCTGTTAAAGGAGAGGAAAGCAAATGCAGGATTATCTGGCTGTTCCCTATTAAGGGCTATTTTTTTTCCCTATTGTATGAATGTAAACATTACTCTCCAAACTTTATAAACTCCAAAGTTTAACATGGATATCAGAAGATCAGTGTGAGAGAAACATAACCTTCTTGCAACCCCTTTTGCTTCCTTCCCATCAAAAGATCCAGGCCAAGAAACTGTACATTCCCAGTTTTGCCAGCTTGTGGGATTTTTCTAAATCAAGGATGGGATTGTCAGTGTTCTGCATCACCTAATTTTGCCTTCTAGGAAGCTCCTCATCATAGCAGTGATGCAGCTTTCTTTGGGGTCATTTTAGCACAGAGACATCGAGGTGAGACTACACAGATGGTCTCATTTACTGCTCTGCCAGCTGACATCTCTCAGCATTCCACCAGGATGAGCCATAGCTGTATGGATGAGACATGGTGCATCACCCCTAAATATTTATCTCTTGTGCTGTGGGAAGAATCTTGCCTCAGCAGTGCTCCAAGAGCCTGGAGACTCTGCCACGATCTGTCCATTAATTTGCATATTTCAGATGTTGAGATTCCCAGTAGGAATGGGAATGAGATGACAACTCGTGGCAAAGCAGAGACAGGCTAGATGAGACAGTCTATGAAAAGAATGGGATGAGAGTGTGAAACTTTGGGACATGGAGAGACGCAAGCCATGGAAAAAGCCAAAGGGATGGTGGCTCTGAAAAACCAGCAGAGTATTTTATGCACTCCTGCTTCAAAACCTTGGCATGGAAAGCATGATTCTCCTGCTTTCAAAACACGTAAAAACTGATGTCGAAAGCTCCCCACAGCCCTTTGTCACAGTCCTGTTCCAAGAAGGACAACTCAATATTCCTGTCCATCACTCCAGCAGCTCAGGGGCAGACATTTGGAAGGTGGATTTAGAGGTTTCATTCTAAGCCTCAGTGAGTGAGTGACAGGTTTACTATAAGGATGATATAGATGTGTCAGATTTAGAGTACACGGTGTCAGAGTTATGAAATGAAGGCGACTGTTCCCATGTCCCCACCTCACCAGCTGCAGACAGGAGAGTGTGCAGGATGCTGCAGGAAAGACAACTGGAAAAAAGCACACCTTTGTTTCTAAAACACATCCCCTTTTCCCTCTTTATTCTATGCAGAGAAATCCAATGTTTGAGAAACATTCAAAGACAAGGGCAAAAGGACTAGTCTTTCTTCTTTTTTATTTTTCCAACAAAAGGCTTTAGTCTTAGGAAAGTAACTGTGGCCTGAGTGCAATTTTCACTGACAGTCCTAATTCTGACATTTTCTATTTTCTGTTACCCCAGCAATGTTCTCTGCAACACTGCTTTTGTATGAATACTTTACACAGGCTGTACACAACACATCCCAAATGAGCTTTTCATTACTAACTACTCGTATTACGTATCAGTGAGCTCAACGACATTGATTTTCTAATAATATAAATTAACTGGCAAAGATAATTTCATCTATCATCAGTAGGGTTTTATTTCTGGCATCATGTTAAATAGTTAATCTTCCAAAAGATTAAATCAAGAGCTTTTTAAAATTCAAGGCAGAGCTTCAACTGCTGTAAAAATCTTCTTAATTATGATTAAAACAGTTTGTGTGTTGTTGCTTTATATCTAAGTAGTATAATGTTTTGCTTAGGTTTCTTCTTTTGGAGCAATTTAAAAAATCAAACAGGGTATTGCTATGGCAAAAACTGTGTAAGACATGGAAATCTCTGCAACTTCCTCAACCAGATGTTACCAGGGAAGGTGCTGCTTGGCAGCTTTACATGGCAACCTCAAACTTTCCAGTGCCTTTTGCCTCCCATTTCATACAATATATAATTTTTCTACCACTGACAACACATGAGCTCTGATTCTGATGGCGTTGCTGTTAATAGGATATATCACACTATGGTGACTACACACAGCTGCATTCATGTGGAATTATGGATCTGATAGAAATTCTTATGACTACCCTGGGACATCTTGAGGACAATCCCAGCTAAGTGCATGCTGCTCCCCAGCCCACACTGCCCTTCCTTTTCTCTCCCTATCTCAGGTATCAGGGGGGGAAGATCAGCTTCACTCTTCTGGAGTTGCCCGCAGCTCTCTGTTCCAGCTTGTTTTCATCCCCTCAGCTTACTCTGACACAAAGAGCCCAGTCCAAGGCAATTCTCACCTCTAATCCTAATCCCTTGTCATGAGACCCTCAAAAGTCACCTGACCTGTACTGCTGAGGAGTTTTAAGCAGCATCCAGAGGATGGGGTGCAGCTGGACCCAGGATGGATGAGAAAACCTGTATAGGCACAGATACCAGTGTGACCCATGGACTCCTGCAGTCTTCTGCAAATACTGGGCTGGCATTTCAAAGACGTGATTTTTTTATCTGCTGAAGGAAAACAAATCCCTTTTTGCCACTTCTGGACTCAGAGCTGTGAGCATAAGGAGAATCTGTGTACTCCAGTAAGTGGTTCAGCAGCAATATCCAGGACATGGCTTTACAATAAACCATGTCTCCATGCTACACTCTACAAGTCACGTAATGACTGGCTCTGACAGATGATAACCCTTTATCAAACTTCTCAGATGCTTCACGTGTGTTTACACTGGTGAGATATCACAGGCCAGTCAGGAAATGCTTCTAAAGAAACATCCATGAAAAGATTCAATTCTGCTCCATCAACTGATCATTTTACTTACCCCTGTCTTTTCATCAAAGATTTTGATTCCCCCAAAGGAAACTGTCAAGAAGACTTTTTGTTTATGTTCTCCTTTCGAACGAGCCGCAGCAACAATTCCCTATGGAAAAAAAGAACAGTTTAGTTGGTTTCATGACTCTTTCAGGTGCCACAGCAGAGCACAGATTTGCTTGTGGACTATTCCCCACTTTTCTGGGAAAACTTCAAGGCTTTCCAGGAACAGTCCCCCTCTTACTTCTGGCTTCTTCTCTTTTTTCAAGGTATCAGATCTCTTTATGCTACCAAGAGAGCATTTCAAATGTGCTCCCACCTCCAACCACCGCACTAGCTAATCCTCCATGAAATTTGTTTTCATGGAAGCTGAAGGTCATCTCTAGCACACTTTTCCCAGCTATAAGCTGCTCTGTTTTCTTTTCTTTTTTTTTTTTTTCTTTTTAAAGGAAAAAACCCAACAAGGAGCAGAGGAAAGAAAATGCCAACAAACTTCAGCTTACTTCATGGGCACATTTATTTGGAATAAGTAAACTGAGCTTTTTATAGAAGAAAAACATTCTTCTCAAAATATAACTACACCTGTGCTGTAAACTCAGACTTTTACTTTCTAAGTGAACTTCCTGATATCATCCCATGCACCACTCTACCTCAGTGTAACTATAATAGCAGCTTCTATTTCCACCTTCTCAGGAGTCTGTCCTGACCAACAACACCGTACTAAGACCAAATGCAACCAATTGCACTCCTAAATAAATGAAAATATTTAGCCTTTATCTGGCTATCTGAAATTTCAACATATTTTAAGAACCACTAACTTAAGTTCTAAGACCTTCATGGGATCATTGTTGTCATTACACAGACATGATATCAAAAGTCACCCCAAAACTTTATGGGTGGCCATAAAACCCATGTCGTAGGACACTGGATTTCCAGAGCCCAAAACTTCATGTTATGCCACCAAATGTGAATTTCTAGTGCTCCCTATCCTTAACAGCTTTAGTCATTTCCCAGGACTGTTTAGATTAATATTCCCACCATGCAAACAGGTTATCAGGCATCTGGGAGATGTGGAAATGGTAATCCATGGAGGAGAGAGACAAAAAAGCTTGTGCAGCAGCACAGTAGCAGCTCTCCCCAATTCCTTCTAAAAACTATGAAACAGTGAGAAATATCCAGCACACATTTAAATCAGGTAGGAATATTGTGGCCAGTGTGACATATCAACAGAACACCTTTTAGAACAGATTAGTTTTTGCTTTCCATAAAACTGATTTGTAAATTATCTACCAGATCTTGCTTTTAGATTGTTGAACCATAGGAGGGATGTCACCCCATGCTGTTTCTTAATGAATAACTTATTCCTCCCATATAGTTGGGACTGGAACTCTGCAGGTTGGTAGTGAACAAGACACCATTTAGTGATTTCTCCTCCTGAAAAAATCAGCAATAGAAATCCATCAGCTCTCTTGGCAGAGTGGTGGGGAGAGGACTGGCAGGAAATAAAAAAAAGGGAGAAAACTGCAAAGGGTTTACTCCTAGAACTAGCTTGTAACCTACAATGCAGATGGCAAGTCAACAGCTGACACTGCGCTGCAGAAAAACACAACCTATCCCTCCTTCCCAACAACACAAGCTCTTCCACATGTCCCAGGGTGAGGGAAAGGATATTTCCTATAAACAGGTCTCATGCTCTTTGAGGGGTGTGAGAAAAGTCTCAGCCAGAGAGATGTCTATCATCGCTCTCATACCACTGGTGCTTTCAGACTCTGTCTACTCTCCAAGTTCACACTCTACTCAAATCTGCCCTTGCCACTGCTCATTTTCTTCCCCAAAACTCTGGGGACTTCTCTTTATCATCTCATGCTGCATCCTCCCAGTGCACTGCCTCCTGATTTTGTAACCCATGAGTCCTGCCATTATAGGTGCAAGGTATGCTCCTTCCAGTGAGGACACAGGTCCCCTCTATATCTGGCTACCTACACCCAACACTGTCACTAACACCTTCCTGCCCATCCCCATAGGAGGTAACGGCCACAGGCAGGGCTGTAGTTGATTAGCAATGTCACAGAAAATATTCTGATACACCATTTCTCTCCACAGTGCTTTACTTCTCCTTTTGCATAATAAAATTATTCAATTTGCAGATGTGTTGTTTATAATTTGTGGACAAATTGCAGTGGTGTCAATCATGAATAACTACTGAACTCAGAGATAATGTATGAAAATTAAACCAGGATAAGCAATACCAGCCAGGAGTTCATGTAAAATTGACTGATTTCAATACATAATTAACCAGACCAAGACTCAGTGTCACGAAAGGAGAATGAGTAAAAGTTCAAGCTGAAATTTGCTCCCTTTGACTCCATAATATTAAGTATTACAAGTTTCACTGCACCTTGAGCTTCATCATGGAGTCTTGGCATAACTTGTCTCCTCGTGCTGCAGAAACCTCATCTATCCCAATCAGTTTTGCTTTGTATCGGACACCGTCACCTTTAAACCTCTTTATTAAAGTGGCTTCGCTGCGATCCTGACCTGAAAAGACAAAAGGGAAACAAGGCAATTTACATGAGTGCAAAGGAAAATAAATGAATAAACACAATTAAGTGGTAAATTAGATCTAACTCCTATCTCAACACCGAAACATGCAAACATTTCAATAAAATTAGAAGGAAGTACTAGTTCAATAAACCCCTTTGGCCTCACTGCCTCAAATGAATTCACAGTGGAATTGTTGCCGTACAAAATCTTCTGCACAAAATTTGCACACAAATTAGGTTTGCAGAAGTAAGAGATAAACCTGAATCAGAGCTCATGGATCTGAAAACTTGTGATCTGTACGAGTTGTTTTAATCCCAACACACATGAGAATTCTACATTTTGCAGACAAAACTCCAACAGAAACATGCTACTATTTCCTTGTATACTGACTTATCTAATTGTATCAACCATATTTAGACCATTAACATTTCAAAGATGGATAACCAAATTATATTATTTGCCTACAGAATATTGCTGCTTTAGAACCCTCACAAGAAATACTGTCTCCTTGTTCTATTCTTTTTGCTTATAGGCATACACAAAAAAAAACAGAACTAGCAAAGGCTGCTCTTGCAGGCTCACCCTGAGAAGCTTAAAAAAAGGCAAATATGTTTCTTAATCAAAAAACAATTGGGGGTAAGAGAGCACTGAATGGATAAGGCCAATTGCGCTGGTTTTCTTCATAGGAGCTCGTATGGGGCTGTGTTTTGGATCTGTGCTGGAAATAGTGCTGAGCAGGCTGCCCAGGGAACTGCTGGAGTCACCATCCCTGGAGGGATTTAAAAGATATGTGGATGTGGCACTTGGGGACATAGTTTAGTGGTGGGTTTGGCAGTGCTGAGGGAATGGTTGGACTCGATGACCTTACAGGTATTTTACAACCCAAAAAATTCTGTGATTCTGTGATTGGCTGCACACTGGTTGGTGGTGAGCAACTGTTTTTCATTGGCATCACCTGTCTTTCTTGGGTTTTATTTCTCTTTTTCTACTATTTTTCTTCCCATTACCAAAATAATAATAATAAAAATAAAAATAACAACAACACCATTTCAACTATTAAACTATCCTTACCTCAACCCACGAGTTCTCTCACTTTTACCCTTCCAGTTCTCTTCCCCTCATTCTGCTGGGAGAGAACTGAGTGGCTGGGCAGTATTCAGTTGTCAGCTGGAGTTAAATCACCAAATGTACCTAAATTACAATGCTCAGACTGGCCTGAACCACACGACCGTGACACCACAGCAATTCACAAAAGGGACATCTTTGCCAGGAAGACTTTCCCCCCCTCCCCGAGTATCTGCAGAACAGTTTTTACTGTGTCTTAGCTGGAAGAAATATGTTAGTTAGGGAATGAGCCTTCCAAAAATTGATTAAAAATATATTTTGCAGCTGTCTGTGGAATTCCTTGCTAGGACCTCAAAAAAACAGCAGTGAGCTGTAAATAATTGCAACCAAACAGGGAACCAAACAAACATTAAAGGTACAAATCAGCAAGCAAAACTGTAAGATCTTTAAAGAATTTGTAGTTTCTTGGACCCAACTAATTCCTCCAAAACAACGTGATCTGACATTGCTAAAATTTACACCATTACCACCTAAGAGCTCTAGTCACAGATTCTGCCTCATCATTCCAGTTAGTGTAAAAGAATGAACCAAGAACTTCTATAAATCAACCACAGGTCAGAGCCTAGTTTTAGACACCTACATTTGAGAATTCTGGCCCAAATTTTCTCCAAAGCTCATTCCTATTTAAAAGGTCAGATTTAAGCACTGAAAAATTAATAAAATCTGCTACTGTGCATCTGGTTTTTTGATAAACAGAAATACAGAAGCTTTGGGGGAAAATGTTATTTTGTCTGGCATTTCTATTAGAAGTACCTTCCTCAGCAGTCAAACTTGGGTCAACTTGCTAATTTACACACCCATCAACTGGATGAATAAACTTTAGGTTCAAAACTATGGAACTGAAATTTTTACAATATCATTATGAGTATATACGACCAGCAAAGAGTACTTCCAAATGAAGATACTCATTTGGTTCTTCTCCCCCCAGAGTACAGCACTGTCCATGCTGTGAGCTAATGATGGATTAAATGTATATTAAAAAATGAAGCTATATTAAGCATTTTCTGATCTTTAAGTATGTTTGAGCTCGCAAATACTATTTCTTTCAAAGAAAAATATCAGCTCAGAGCAATGTTTTATGCCTCAATCATAGCCCCTTAAAAATAGGGCAGCTGCTAAGTGCTGCTGTGATACTTCAGCAGCCACCCAACTGTTCCCCTTGAACTGTTCTTGCCCCTGCTCCCTCAAAAGAATTGAACAGGGTTCAAACTTCATACTCTTACATTATATTGTATTAAAAATTAAAAAAAAAAAGGCAAATGAGACACAAATGATGCATCAGAAACTCTCAGCAGTGCTAATAACGTTCCCCAGGGAAACATCAAGGCAGATGTTGGCACCACCAGCTAAAAACAACGAAAAAACATTTTCCACTTTCAGCCTCCGGAGTGGGGCAGGAGGGAAAACATCTGGAGACACAACAAAGTGCAGTGATAACAGCGGACTTTTCCATATGTCTTTTATACTCGCAAAGGTATCCTGTTGATTTGCAATAAATACAATCCAATTCCAACAGCTTCCTTACCAAAACTTTCCAACTTTATGTCTTCCTTAGGGCCAAAGGCAGCTGTGAGCTAATAGCATGAGTATGTAAGTGTTCTGAGTCCAAGTCGTGACTGTGACCCTGCATTCATCAATTATTTGAACATTTATACTTATTCCAACCTCTGATCTGTTTTACTGCACGTAACTAAATCCCTGACATTAACAGCCCATTCAAACACACCTCGTGGCTGTGTTCCGCTTACGCACGAGTCCCATGTCAATTATGACCCAGATTAAGTAGGATAAAGTGCTTTTGGGATAAATGACTGGGAAAAATCATCAACCTGAAAACGATGTAGATATTTGAAACTGCGGTGGAAGCTGCAAATTACTAGAGAGTACAAACTCATCCGTAAAACCCTAGAGCATATGTCCCGTGCAAGGCACAGAGCATGCACACGCACACTGCCCTATATTGTACATCAGCCATCTGCAACAGTCACCATTTCTCACACATACCCAGAACTCCTCCCATCCATATTCATGCCATATTCCCAAATTTTGGTGCTGTAATCAGCACTGGAAAACTTTCTACCTGCATAGGAAATTACTGTACGACGCTGTCAGTACAGACGATTTTACAGCACCCATGAGGTGTGAGATTCATGTGGGCCAATACTTCGTTTGCACACCCGACACTTAGAAAGCAGATAGTCCAGACTCTCATAAGCACCTCATCATTAGAAAAGAAAAAGGTTGTTTTTTTTTAATGACAGTTCTTGAACAAGGTTCTTTCTGTATTTGAAACTTCATAAATCAGAGATATCTGAATTACAAGGCTGTAATTCTTAAGTTTTGGGGGAGGGTAAATGATAACATTAAACCACTATACTAGAGAGCTTGCTGTGCCAGGAACCCACCCAAGAAAGCGCCTCCCTCTTTCCTTCCATGTAATAAGTGGAGTCAATCTTTGCTCCTTCACAGCTTCCACCTTCCGAGGAAGCCAAAATCCCCCTAAAAAGGTCACAAGTTTAGGAAGGGGATCACTTTTAATTAGAAAATGTGCCGCTCTTGACCCAGGCAAGAAAAGTTTTGTTTGCAGTGTATAATCCTCAGAGGTCCTTAAAATGTAAATGTTAATTATTTTATTATTATCGACTAATGTAGATGTCACCACACACCCTTAAGCTATATGTATTCCAGTTGGACTCCCTGCTCCTGCATGAGTAGGACAACATGATCTTTGCTGCTGAGTTGTGACATTGCACTTGGACTTTCATGGTCTTTTAGAGAGCATCAAATCCCCAGAGCTGGGTGATGCAAAGTGCTTCTGAGCTCGCATCTACAGCAGAGATATCAGCATGATCAGTGTTAAGGTACTTTATCCATCTCCCTAAAGCTACTGTAGAAGTAATAAACAAGGTTTGTAATGCAATCAATCATTTTTATTCAAGGCAATATACCTTAATTAAACCAAGAGTCCTTCAGGCAAGCTAGAGACAGCCCCGAACCCAAACCCCCAAGTACTTAACTCCAAGTCCAGTCAATCCCAAGAGGTGACTGGCAAACAGTCCAAGAGGGAAATAAGCTACTGAGGAAGATCCACAGCCCGAGCTGAGGGATAGAGGCAGATGCTCCCAGGGCCGTACCCAGCAGCAGCAGGGACTAGGGCTCCTTGGGAAGCTGCACCCAAGGCAGTACCACACCCTGCCTTTGACGGCAAGAGGGAGAGCTGTGTTCGAATTAAGTTATCTCGCTCCCCACAGTGCTCTTAATTTTGCAGCCTGCAGCTCATTTAAGGTCTGCTTTCCAGGCACTGTGTATTTTCTTGAATGTTTCAAGAAGACTTATCCTCACTCTTGGTACAAGTCAAGGATTACACCTGATTTCGGCTCTTAACCCAACAGAACACTGAGATAACACTGTATTAATATGTTAACATTTAGAGCAAACGCTTTTCATCCTCCCAGGGGATCTGTAAGTGAGCATCTTTCTTAAATAGAAAAAGAAAATAAAGCAAAGCATCGCAGCAATAAAAACACTGTTGCTCTTTCTGTCCTCGTAACACACTAAACATTCTTCATAGCACCTGCTAATCTAAGCCAATAACCCCAGAAATGGCTATATCCTTTATTTAAATGTGTGAAGCCCTCAGAGCATAATCTAAATTTCTTGATTTTACCACTGTAAAATATATAATGATATTATCACCAAAGTCAATAACATGCTCCTGGCAATCAATTTGCTGAAGAACAACACAGCACTGTCTTTTTTCTTCTTTTCTAACTAATAAACTGTCAAAGTTGTATTCATTCAAATTATGTACGCATTCAAATTATAAACCCGAAATAACACCTCCTTCTATATCACTGGGCTGAAAAACAATCCCATACACATAAGAGTCTACATCTTCCTGGGGACAATTAGCATTTTTATAGGTTTGTATAGCACCAATGCAGAGGAAAATACAAAACATTGTGGTGCAGAATGACCTCTAAGATACCACACAGATTGAAGAATATTAAATTAATTGCTAAGTGAAAGATATTTTCCATTATCTGTGCATACATATGCACCTATGTGCATATATATATGCATAATTTTATGTATTTGCACATATGCATACACACATGGTGCACAGGTTCATTTGGTACCAATTATCTGAAGAAAACTCACAGTAATTTTAATCAACTACAGATTTCCTTAGAAAAACACACCCAAGTACATAAGCAGGTGTAAAAGAGAAAATACTCATAGGTAATTACATCTACATTTATTTCCGTATGGCATGAACTAAATAGCAATTCATGAAGGAATCATGAAAAACTCTGATTTTTCTCCTTGATGGCATATTTTTCTCAATGGCTTCACAGAACCTCAAGTCCAGTACAGAGGGCTCAAAATTATCCATCACACAAAGGGGTGGATCATGATACCACAACCACAGCACCTCGGGAATGCAATTCTTTGTTCATACACATAAAAAAGTTCAGTGTATCATATTTATCTGGGATTTTAAAACTAAGAAAATCCCACAAGTTCTCATTTTTGAAATTTTCTGCTAGAAGTAGAAAACTTGGAGTTGCCAGGTCATGTATCTGTCACTGTCTTTGGGAGCACAACTGCCCAAACCCCCTGTGTGACACCCACAGATCTGCCACAGAAAAATAAAATCTTTTTTCCTTTTTTAATGTAACATTTTAGAAAAGAATCGACATCACACTGGTATATGTGCCCAAAATTTAACTTCTAGTTAATCACTACCATTCTCTTCCTCTAACAATATTTCTCAAATGAGTTTCTTGCAATTAGTCATTTTCAACCTTTTTTTTTTTTTGAACAGGAGAAATACTTAAAGTTTTAATTTCAAGATCTATCCTTCATCTTAAGAGATCAGAGTACAGTCACAGCAAGATCTGCTCACAGCATCAACCACTGCTGTCTTTTAAATGAAGACATTGGACTTTGCACTTTATTTCATTGATAAAGGCTAATCCCTAGCAACTGAAAAAACCTACTGATGTAGCGAAATACAACTTTATATGGGGTTACAACCTTAAAAAACATGCTAAAGTTTCAAAAGGAATAAGTACCTCTTTTCTATATAGGTCCCTATACAAAACCTTGATTACAATATGTGGGTACAACTTGAATGCAAACTTTGTTCATCAACTGATAGGGAATCTCCCAAAAAGTCTGCAAGATGTGTTCTGGAGTGCTTTTAGCTTATCCAGCTCCAGACGGTGCTGTGGAGTCAACACACGAACCCTGTCAGGGTCTACTATATTGCCAAAGTGACATTGTCATGAGCATCAAACCTCAGCAAACTCTCTGTTAAACCTCCCTCTCCAAGAACCCCACCTCCTCCTAGGAGCTGCCCTTGCCCAGGAGGGCCATCAGGAAGCACATGAGCCTCCCAGCACAGGGAATTAGAGGGAGAACCTTCCTCCCATCCTGTTGCTGCCTCAGTCCTCTGGATCCTTCAGCTCAGAATAAGGTAAAATGCCCTGTTTTGACAGCAACGTAAACATTTGTCTTGGATGCAAAGACCGAGAGTAATTCTACAGAAAATGATAAACCACTTAAAGAGGGGACACACAAACCACTCTGTAGGCTCAATGAACTTCTATTATGGTTTAATTTAAAAACATTACCTACAATTTTAAGCACAGATAAAGGCTCTCCAGGAAAACTCAATCATCATTCAGACTATCATCTCAGCAGTACTCCCCGATTTTTCAGCACTGCTGTTCACAAAAACTCCAACAGAGAGATTTATGGCTTCTGGAATTATTAGCCAGTGAATTACCGTACTTGAAGGCACCTACACATACCCACTCTTAGAACCAAGTTTCCTCCGTAAGTAAATAAGATGCTCCCATATTATTTACTGTTTTTAATCAGAGCTTTGTAAGCAGAGATGTCATTCATTAGGTGACAGCAACTTGTCAAGTTTTTATCTTAGTACTCTCCATAAACCAATACAAAACAAGATGTACATTTGACTGTCTCCAAAGTAAAATGTTTGCATGGACTAGATTAAATTATTTCCTTATAGAACGGTGAAGTACATGTGAGTATGTCAAGAGAAGGGTTCTATTATTTACAGAGAAGGCCTCAGTATAAAATAATGTTTGATTAAAACTTTGGACAAATCTCAGTGATGGAGAGTCAGGGGCGAGCACCAGAGAGATGGCAGTGATTGAGCACACAGGCTCCACAGGCAGATGACAAAGCACTCATTTTCCTTTTAGCCAGAAGGCTCACTGATCAATTTTATTTTCTTAGATGGTTTTTGAGATGACAGTACATGGGCACATCTTCAGACACAGAAATGACCAAGAGCTGAATGTAATTAAACTTCCTTTCAGCCTCTGTACCATGCAAGTCTTCATAAATCTCTGAAAGCCATTTTGTAAGTGGCCTTTTACAAGCTGTGTGCAGAAGCAGCTAAACTTCTAAATTCTATATTGATTTTAAGTGAAATGAGACCCTGCAATAAAACTTCATTTTGGGATACTAACCTTGTTCAGCAAGCCCCAGGGAAAGACCAAAAGTGAAACAAGGAAAACTTAGCAGTCCATTTTATGCTGTTAGAGAATTAAAATGAGGTTTTCTGGACAACTAGAGGGAAAGGGAGAAGACAGATAACCGTGGATTTTTCTCTTGAAAGATGGAAGATAGTTTGGAAATCTTTGTTCACCTAACATTTCAAAGCTGGGGTAAATGTTTAAATCAAGAAGACATCAAAATGTCAAGAACATAAAGCCTTTGGGAAACCAAGGTCATCAACCAGTTCATTCCTTGCCCACTTGCCTGGATGTCAGTATTAAATTGGCTGCTTCTGAGCCAAAATCAGTGAAGAAAAGGCAATTGATTTTACAATGATCCTTAATTTGCATTAATATGTGCACTGCATTTGGATGGGGCATGGTAAAAGCCCAACCATTTTGGAAACCAAAGGACCTGTTACAGCTGTACTAATATGGCCAAGCAAAACAGTCCCAATGGGGCAGCAGTTGACAGCATCAGCTGCCAAAAATCTCTGTAAAGGACTTCCAAAGCAGCAAGGAGAGGCCAGTCCAAAGGGGCTGCTAAATTACCCCAGACTGTGTCATTTCTCAACCAAATGAACCTGAACCTGTTGGGGGAGAGGAAGGTAAATTAGAATTGCCTTTCCTTCCAAGCTCCACTATAGCACTGAGAAGCACCTTAAAGCAGCTGAAAAATTAACCAACACTAGGAAAACTGATCATTTACAGATGAGCATCTAAAGAATTATTTTGGCATGTGAACATGCAACAAGATCTAGAGTTGCTGAATTTCCTTGATTTCTCTTTAATCCTACAAGAACTGTAAGAGTTCAGAACTCATAAAAAAAAAAAATCAAGCTGTTTTTATGTGTCTGCCTATACCTGGAAGTATGCAGTTTTCAGGAACAATTTTAATTAGACTGTAACTAATCCAGGACACAGACATGCATGTGCTCACACACGGCGCCCCAAAGTCATGTTGAGACACACAAATTCACAATTTACACTTCAAAGCCCATAAATATATTCTGTTGATGAGTCTATCAAAGAGTTCAGTTTTTGTTATGTATAAAGAAAGAGAAAGGGTGGAGAATCAGCTCACTTCATACAAATGCCAAATTCTTGTGCTGCCCTAAGATAAATGTTAATTCTCCAGGACTATAAAAAGAGCAAGTTAAGAAAAGGTTATGCTCTGCTGATTAACATTCCCAAATTTCTCACATGTTCAATAAGAGAAAAAAATCTTTCCATTCAAGATAACTAATTACAGACACTAAAGTCCCCAAAGAAAAGAGCAATAGCCCGTAACAGCTAAAGCAGGAAGATCAAGCCATTCATTGATTAACACTTCACCCTCTCCTGTCACTGGTGTGGTCTCCCACTGCATCAGTGCTGGGTGCAGGCTCAGAAATAGGTCTGTGCACCACACTGGATGCAATAATGGATGTGTGCCAGGGGAACCTTCCTCCTCCAAGCCATCCTCTTTGCCAATGTAGGACTTTAATTTACTCTGTTAGAGACTCATGCCAGTGCTCCACAAAATGATGCAGTAAAGCCCATCAGGCTGTAAACATCTGCAAACTGCAGAGTTATGCTTATGTTCCTTGACAGATTTCGTTCACCATTGCAAATAAAGTCTAGCCTAATTCATAGGACTTGGTCTTCTGGGGAGAGAAGGTGAACATGATACTCTCAGGCACATGGTTTGAGCACTTGGGGATGGTCCTGTGCAGGGCTAAGGGCTGGACTCTATGATCCTTGTGGGTCCCTTCCAGCTCAGCATATTCAGTGATTCTGTGAACAGTCTTGAAGCATAAAAGGTCTCCTATTTGACCTCCTCTGAAGGTCACTCCACCCCACTTCCCACTTCGTTTAATCCCAAAAACACTTCAGACACCACTGAGCAAAGACTCCAGCAGAAAAGCCACATCACTTGCTATTCTGGCACAGTAATGATGTCACCAATGTGACACTGCAGCTGCAGAACCACCCTGCACCTTTCTTTCTGTGGAATTAGCGGCACTGACAATTATGTCTGGATTTATTAGACATTCGGATGATATTGGTATAAAATGCAGCTCTGGAACATGCAGACCTTCAAGTATCTGGTTTAAAACGCTGGCTCCAAGGCCATGACATTACGGGCAGCATGTGGCTTCAGAAGGGAATTATGTACCCAACTTACAACGCCTATTCTCATTCAGAAAAATGAAAAGAACAAAAATGACATGTTAAAGACGCCCAGTAAATAGGTTTTTAGAAATTATCCTGAGATCACATTAATTCAATAAGAAAAGCAGCTGCTATTTTTTTTTCCACAGTCAAATGGAAATACCAGCATTCGCCACATGGTAGTCAACAAAAAAAAAACAAACCACTATTTCCCGGCTGAAATTGTTCACATTTTGTTATCCAATGTTTCAGGAAGAAAATTATTTTCATTTTGGCCTCCCACTGCCTCTGCAACATCAGAGAATGTCTCTCCCTGTTGGAAAAACAATAGGAGGCAAAGAGGAAAGCAGCTTTTTTCCTGAGACTTTGGGCTAAAAAACACCATCAATTTCAAAATTACAACAGTGGCAAAGTGCTTCTTTCAATCTGGTCCTTTCATTTTTGCCTCCTGCTGCCGTTCCTATTGTCAAAGTGGCAGCAGGAGGCAGAAATGAAAAGACTACTGCTGGCACTCACCCTTGGGCAAAGCGTTGATAAGAAGCGAAACACCCCTGTGCCAGGACAAATTCCAGAGGTAGGAAATTGGGGGTTGAGCATCCCTCGTGTGTGTAGAGCCACAAAGGATCAGCACATCAGGATAACTCCTCTATTTCTGGAGCTACAACTGATCAGGCATCAAGGAAGTGTTTGGGTTGGTACTCAGGAAACTAAGTATGAAACAGAATATTGTTAGAAAAGTAGTAAAATACAACAAAAATGAACTGATAAAACCCACCAGCCAACTCTGCTTCAAGTAAAAGGCAAGGGTATTGCTCAACTGGGAAAAGCTGGGTCACTTTTTCAAGACATGGGTTGAGTTAAAGGCACAAGGACCCAAGTGCCCACCAAAACTGCTTGAATCCAAAGAGCCTGTTGGTATGTGAGGAGAAGCAGGACAAAACACTGGAGTTGAGTGCTCAGTCAAGTGCCAAGATTTTTACAAATTTTAACACATTTGCTGAGCCACCTGCAGACCAGTCCAGTATTTCAGAGCTATTTACCTAAAGAATGGCAGGAAGGTATAGTGCAACCAGAAAGGAATCCCTAACAACCCTCCTCCCAAACTCTGCAAGACAGAGAGAAGCTCCTAAAACGGTGACTGTAACTAACTCAGCCAAGTCATTACCTCCATCTCTTGCTCTTTGGTGAAGCTTCCAAAGAATCCAAATTGTTCAGCTGCAAATCAGTGTCCTCCAAACATGCCTTATTTTAAAAGGATTCCTTCATTCCCTGAAAGGAGGAACTCCATCCCCAACTGAGCAGTACTGAAGGTGTCCCTGCTTACAGCCCCCAAGGCTATGTCTGGCAGCTGTGCACTGCAAGGATGACTGAACTGTATCCATTTTGGAAGAAATATGGGTGCTAAAGAGACAGTTTAACCCAGTTCTAGGAAGTTTTAAGCAGCTGAAGCAAATCAAGATAGAGGGTAGGAGCTGTGCTTTGGCCTGGCCTTGCTTAAGGGTTGAAAGAAAACATACTATTTGCCAAGACTATACATGTGTTTTTACTACCTTCGTGGTAACAAGAGTTCATTACAAGAGACCAAAATATTACTCTGAAGACCTTGAGAAAAAAATTGTGAACAAAGCTGATTTCATCTAGAGATTCTTCAAAAACACAGAAAACAACTGGGAAGCGAATAAAGGGGCTACTAAAATTGAATATGATATTATTTTTTCATCGCATTGGTTACATAAAAGGAGGGTTTTCTTCGTTGAAGCTGAACCATGACAAAGGTACTTTTCACCCAATAAAAATAAAAAGCAATGGTACTTCACAAATAAAAGCACTATTATTACTTGTGCTAGAACTGAACAACAAAAATTTACGAAGCTTGAAAACTTTATTCTGTGCAATGTACACCTAAAATGTTTCATCACCTGTGTTTGTTAAAATAATAATGGTAGATGATTAAAAAAAAATCCATATAAACTTAAAGTGAGAAGAGTCTTTTTCTAAGGTCAGAGTTCTTTGTTAACTTAACCTATACTAAATCGTTTTTATATTAACTTTAAGGACACGCAGATAAAATCAGTCTGCTGAAATCAACACGGGTATAAAGAGCAGCCACAGGGGAAAAAATAGATTCTATTATCACAATATTACCAGATTTTTAAAACACTATTATTCCATTTGCAGTTGTGCTTATCTTCTGAAAAGGGGAAGGTCTGTCTAAGAGGTGTAATACTCTCATTATTTGGCTTCTGGTACCACCAAACTTTTCTGGCTATTTCTACTTCTAACAGATTTTTGGAGAACATGTTGAAAACACTGATCAAAAGACGCACAAGTCCTTCTTTGGACTGCACCCCAATGCCTTCTCAATATCTTGACTATAACTTATTCATTTACAAACAAAATTGACTGTGTCTAATTTCCGTGAAGAAAACCCAACAATCTAATAATTTAATGTCTGTATGCAGCTTAGTATATTATAAGATCGGGCATTGCTATGCCAGGTTAGTCTGCTATTAGCTGGGGGATTCTCGAGCATCTGTCATGCAAAGTAGGTCAATTTCTAGCCATATAATTCTGATTATGTCAAAATATTTATTCATGAGTTTTCTAATTCAACATACTTCAAATAAGTCATATTTATGTAAAAAAAACCATCTAAATTATGGTTGCTAACAACTGGGTTATCGCAGCTTCAAACACTCTGCTAATCCGGAGACGTGGATAATGTTTTTTCCTTACAATGTACTACGTAGTAACAGAATTGTTTTCATTTCCTATTTGCCATTATTTTTAGCCTGGTTTATCAGGGAAACAAGAGTAACACAGCCCCACACTCTCTGGGTGTTATGTGGGAATGTGCAAAGCAATGGAATCCCCCATCCTCCCTTCTCATGCCCACTCTTCCCTGCATTAACACTTCAACCTTTGGGCAAATTTCAGTCAAGTCTCATCTATATTACGAATTTTTCACTTCACCAGTCAGGGGAAAATACACAGCTCAATAGAAGAGAGAGAAACTATGGATGGAGGTGCTGAGGAAAGACCAAGCTGTAAGCTTAGATCAACACCAAGACCCAAGAAACCAGGCTTTACCAGTCCCACAATGCACAAAAGTCTCTCAATCAAAATTAGCAGATTACCAGGAGGAAAGGGGGGTGGGTATACAATGACTGTCATCCACATGCTCCAAAAGATCTAACCCCTTCCATGGAGAGATGAGGAATGACTCCAAGCTGCAGGCAACTCTCCTGCAATACCAGGGAGATGGAAAAGTTCACAGAATCATGGAATCTACCTGGGCAGGGACACCTTTCATTAGACCAGATTGCTCCAAGCCCCATTCAACACGGCCTTAAACACTTCTCGGGATGGGGCACCCACCCTTTCTCTGGGAACGACTTCATTATCCAGCCAAGGCCAGCTCTGACTCCTTGATCACATAAAGACAAGAACTTACGACAACTCCAAAGTTTTCAGTGTTATTGCAAGCAAAGGTCTTCAGGATCACCATTTTCTTCATTCCACTCATCTTGCTGCAGCATTCAGATTAGCTATGGATTTCTTCTTGCTTTTACCAATCCTTGCTTTTATCAGCACACACATGATGGATTCCACCTTTTACTCACCGTATCCCTATTAAATATCCTAAAAACCTTGGTAGAAGTAAAATCTTTTTTCTCCCCATGTAAGTGCTGCCTAAGCCTATACTTCATCTTCTAATATACTGCCAGGAGTTGTAACTGAAAATGTATGGCATTATCATTCCTAAGGCAAAAACTGATGAGTTTAATTCTTGCTTTACTATGTTTTCTTTTATGCCACTCTAGCACCACACTGGCAAATCAAAATGAAGGGACACTGTATGCCCACGGTGAGATGCAAAAGACAAAGAAGCTCCATGCAAGTTCTCCTCCTTGATCACATTTAACAGCTTATGTGTGCTTGTGACCTGTAAGATTCTTTACTTCCAGGACAGAATTGAAGGAGTGGCTTTACTTTACATAAGTTAAGAAGTTTTCCCTGAACAATGGAGACACACCAGACTTAGAACCTTTTGATGGTCTTTCATTTTTGCATACTACCAAACCTTCAGGTCACCTTGATACACTCAAGCTAGAAAGGTTGCACCTGAAAAAATCATTAGGATGCTGAAACTCTGAAGTCATTACTCATACAGCTACTTTTATAAGCTTTTAAGTACAAAATCATGTTTCTGGGCACCCTTTTAAGAAGTTGTTTATCACTGTTCAGCCCTCAGTCCTCCGACACCTGCAAGAGACATCACAACCATCACTCCCATGTTTGCTCGAGGTACCACGTATGCACACAGCCATGTTCTGTCAGTGACCTTTTTAATCAAAGAAAAGAAAAGGGGGGCATTAACACTTTTAAATGCTTTCAATTGCCAGTGTACTAATATTAATTTTCTAAATGTTCTTCTACCGGGGTAATTAAACCACAATCTGTGTTCCCTTTGTCTGGCTGCTTCTCATACCGGGATTTAAATGCTATGTTTTGTTTCATCTGTAATTGTTTTCCCTTAGACCTTTCTGGTGGAGACTGCGGGCATTCAGTATAATCTGATTTGTTGATTATGTCCGTGGCATTTATTTAACTGCCTATTGGGTTGGTTTGAAAGAATCACAACAGTGGCTAATAAGACAAATCTCAGAACTACCATTTAAGAAAAACTCTTTCAAGATTTAAATGCCAATTCTTTCTTCACTCGCACTCCTACATGATACCCCCAAAACAAAAACTATTCAATATTTAAAGCACCAACAGTGAGTCTGAACCAACAGATCAAAATATTAGTTTACATGTTGAAATACACTTCTACTGTATAGACTTTATAGTTTAAAAAACTACTGTTATATCCAAAGCCTTTCATATTTTAGAAAACCAAAGAGTATAAGACAAGGCAAGCTGCAGCAGATATTGCAAGATGAGGAAGACTTGATCCTTGAGATCATATTTTGGCAAGTGGCAATTTAAAAATTATGCAGAACTTAGGCAAATTCTGAAACTGCCTTTTGGTAGTCTGTGCTGCCCATCCTTCACTTACACAGTTCATTACCCACAACTCTGTTACTTTCCTTAAAAAAATGTGTGGGTTTTATTTTGTTTCAAATGTTCTGATTTCCAACTCTGGGGTCCTCAACATAAGAAGGATGTGGAGCTGCTGGAGCAAGTCCAGAGGAGGCCATGAGGATGCTCTGAGGGCTGGACCCCTTCTGCTCTGGAGACAGGCTGGAAGAGCTGGGCGTGTTGAGCCTGCAGAAGACTCTTTGAAGACCTTATTGCACCTTCTGGTACCTAAAGAGGCTCCAAGAGAGTTGGAGTGGGACTTTTGACAGGGCATGGAGTGGCATGACAAGGAGGAATGGCTCCTTGACTGCCAAAGGGCAGGGTTAAATTATATATTAGGAAGAAATTCTTCCCTGTGAGGGTGGTGAGGCCCTGGCACAGGTTGCCCAGAGAAGCTGTGGCTGCCCCATCCCTGAAGTGGTTCGAAGGCCAGATAGGATGGGGGCTTGAGCAACACCGGTCTAGCTGAAAGGCTGTCCCTGCCTATGGCAGGGGTTGGAACAAGATGGTCTTAAAGGTTCCTTCCAACCTAAACCATTCTGTGATTCTATGATGTCTCCTTTTCACCACATTAAATATTAAGCATTTGTAAAGCAGACAGTGCAGACACACATGTGCATGTACAAAAGGGAGATGTTTCAGTCTGACTTATGTTAGAACCTCCTTGAACAGCAGGAATGGCCTTGGTCAGGATTGAGCTGACTAAACATTCATCTGAATAATGCTGCAATGGAAAGCTCAGCAAAGGAGGTAATAATAGTAGACAAAACAGGATTCATTTAATCAGCCATGTATTTCTCTGATTACAACAAACAAAGAAACAGGATTGTACGACAATTTTGAGAGCTTGGTAAACTTCATCAGTGCCTTGTAATGAAGCCTTGGCAAGAAATAAGTGAAATACAAAGATTTTTCATATTGAGACTGTGTAAACAGTTTCCACTTTTAGACTTGTATCTTAGCAACTCATAGAAATGATTTTAAAAGACAGCTGGACAAAACCATAATTTGGAATAAAAACAGATGTAATTGCTAAACCAGCAAGTCTGGTGGTCCCAAGCTGGTCTTGCAGCACCAGCTCAACTGTGATTCAAGATGCTGAGAAAAGAAACACCAGGACAAACAGATGTTTCAAAACCAACATCTGCAGGATCAACTAAAAAACATGTATCCGAGTTGGTAGAAATGATTCTCAATTTTGTATTTCTTTCTTACTGATGTAGAGAATCTCTTTGGCTTCCAGTAGCAAGGCCTGCTGGACATGCACCTCCTATTCTGCATTTGCATGTTGTTAGACAGAGATGCAGGATGTACAACTGAAATTTATGTATCAGGTGTTCACGCAATTCCATTGCAAACCAAAAATTTTTAGTTAGTTTTTCAGGAGAAAACTGAAAGAAGGAACTTGTATAATAATTCACAGACCTTGATTAAATAACTAATCCATAATTCAGTAGAGAGATTCTGCTGACATCACCAGCAACAAAAAGGTGCATAAAATCTATCATGAATACAAAAAGAGCCTAAACTATATTTCAGGATTAGTATTCAGACTACAACTGCATAAGCATTATTGGCAATGGGGATAAACCATGTTTATACACAATAGGTCATGTTTTAAAACCCTCCAAGAAGCTGAAACATGAGAGTAGAGCATCCTACTCCTGAGATGCAAACAGAGAGGAGTCCTCAGAACACACTCAATTCTACCATGGAGGATTATTTTGCTTTCCAACATCTGTTTACATGTGATCTGCAGCACATGGCATACAGAAAATAATTAACTATCAGGTTGTAAATTCAGATACTGTTGGGTAATTACCATAGTCATAAATCTTGGCAACTGCAGCCAAAAGTGGTGGTGAATGGCAGCAGATTCCACAGGTGGGCCACAGACAGGATCCCAGTTTGGTGTTCAAGGACTAGGCAAGGGATTCTTGGGGGATGAGGAATCTTTGGGGCATCTTAAGGGGGTGAGGCTGTTTTTAAGCCAACACTTACCATACATTCCCCTGGGCAGCTTAGCTATCAAGAAGGAACTATATTATACTGAAAATCTAATGTGTAAGAAGATTATTTTTAACTATCATAGATACATATAACTTCCTTAAAATTCACATTTAACAGTTTGCTAGAGGATATTTTTCCACAAAAAACACGAGTTAATTTTCAGTCTCACATGGCATCCTGAATATTCAAAGGGAGGTTCAACTAATTCTTTGATTTTTCATTTCTCCAAAGGTCAAGTTTTAACAATTTTGTTATAAAGTTTGTCAACAGATACAATACCAAACCAGTCACACACGCTGCAACATACTGCACATTTAATTTTGTTTCAATTGGTAAAATACAATCTATTCTGCCAGGCTGCATATAAGGGGTCATTGATTCATTGAAAGGGAGTCTTGTATTACTATTTTTCCTCTATGTGGATTGTTTTATGTTATCAACATAGAATTGTATCTGCTGCTTTGTTGTCCAGTTATTCAGTATCATCCTGCCTTTCAAAGTTTTACTGTTACTGTCAGTTCCACTGCTCTGGATCATATTTTACTACTAGTGAACATCCCCGCCCCTCTATCTCCCTCCTTCCTGGCTCATATTACTAGTTCAGAGTGACTGACTTCATCATTTTATTACCCCTTCCCCTCTTTCCCAATTCATGTATTACTTCTGAACTTTAACACTTTTAGACCTCTCAATAAAAGGGAAACAATATAAAATGAAGATTAAACTGAAATTCATATGGAGAGCAGCATACCCAACCCTACATTTGGATTTGTTTTTGAAAAAAAACTTAAGATCTTTTGTTCTAAATAGAGTTACTGACCTAGAAACATATATTCATTTCTGGAAATAAATCAAAATTCCTCCTACGTTAATCTAATTGCACCAGTGGAAGCTAAGTAGTCCCTTAAGTAATTTAAGCTTCCCTATTTGAGGGGGAAAAAAATTTTTAAAAAATGCAGACCTTCCTCATTGCTGGTAGTGTGTTTTGTAGAAGCCAGCTATTATTAACTTCTCTGTTTGCAGTAGGAAAGGCATTTTCCTTTAAAACTGGAATAGATGTGAGCAGACAGTCTGGGTATTAGGGAGCATTGTATTAGCAAGTAAATAGACAACATCAAAGTATATAAAATAGTCAAGGTTTGACTGTTTGCTTTTTGCTTTACTGTCACTGTCATAAAATTTGCTGATTTATGAAATACAGAAAACTCAGAAACTAGAAACCTTTTTTTAGAGGCAGCTGAAATGAAAAAAGTGGAAACCTTAAAGAATTAATGATCCTGTTGAGCTGCTTACCTCGTGTAATTACGAAGCTATTTTATAAAAGGGCAGAGGCGTCAATCATCAACAAGAAGTCTCCTCTCCCTTAGACCAGTCTGTTCAAAACATTCTTGCTCCTTTTCACAAGGCTGAACCACTGAGAATAAAATTTCAACCCCATCACCCCAAGGAGGAGGCACCTCTGCTGACTGAGGTACCATTCCTCCAGCACGACCCAGTTGGAAAAAGGCAAATCCATGTCACAGAGCACCACAGAATTTATTAGGGCCCGTGACATCTGGTGAACCCCTTTTCTGTAGCCAAAATGTTCTCTACAAATAGCTCTTTGTCTAGAGTAATTATTTGGGGATAAGGAAGGGCTAATAAAATCCTCTCTTGAAAGGCTGGATGAATTAGAGATGATAACAAGGTTTTGATGTGCCTAAGGGAGCAGGGGCATCTTTCTGATTGTAATTTAATCAACCTTCACTAAAAGAAAGAAACATTTACCTGTATCCTCTTCAATAAATTTTGATAAAAGTCTCTATTCCAGCAGGCAGCCAATCTATCCTACCTCCCATGCTTACTGTAAAAAGGCTAAACACAGATCTCATCTACTTCTGCTCCCAACAAAACCAAAGGAAGACACAGTGGTGCAGTACATACACTAAAACCCAAAAAGAATACTCCTAAAAAACCAAAACACACACAGGCAGTGTTCTCAAGAGACACGGTCCTGACTTCCTCTTTTAATATACTCCAAATCCTTATGTTGGTATTTGGGATAACTGATTGCTTAGATTAGGGATATTTAGCCTGCAGAGCAGTACTGATGCATTTCCACTGCGTTCAGCCCTGAGCACCACAGCAGGGATGTAAAATTAGACTTGAGCCCCAAAGGACTTTCCTTCTCTGAGCCAGTAGAAGGACCACTGCAGAGCATCTGGCTTCCTGCCCTCCCAGAGCACCTGGATAAAGTGTTCTGCACCAGCACATACTACCCTTGGTGAAATGTTCCCCCAGTAACCACCTCTAAAGAAAGAATAAATTAGCTACTTTTTCTTGATATGCTGCAGCTGAGGAGACAACAATAAATAGTAATTATCCGTCCTCTTCCCTAAATATCAAGCCTCTGAAGTTCCAATTATATATTCTCATATACACCAGAGCTCACCACCAGTGTAAATATTTCTTCACACCACTTCTTTCAGACTTTGAAAGAAAAGCCTATGTAGTGAAAAATTTAGAATGCAATGGATTGAGTATGAAAAGCTTATTACTTCTGCAAAGAATATTAATTACTGTAGGTCTTACTAATCCAGACAATTAAAGCTTGATTAGGCTAAAGTTATTTTCCTACTTTAGTCATGTAGTTATTGATATTTACATCAAGAGCCCTAAGTGCATATACTTTAAAAGAACCCAAAATAGCCAGAGAAGCACCTACCTTCCAAATGCATGAGTAGAGAAAAACATGAGTCAGTGCTGGTTAATCAAAATAAATCCTAGCAATTGACTGAATTTTCTATATTCTTTACACAAACTGAAACAAGGCAATTCCTGTAAGGTTTTAGAACCCAAGTTTGAATAAGTCAAAAAATAAGAGCACTGAGAATAAATAGACACTGCACACAATACAAATTAACATATTGCAAAATCACCTTCACTAAATGCAAATGGAAGATGAGATTCTTAAATGCTTACTCCAGCATTAATTTGAGTGTGAGTGCTGATGAACTGAGGTGCTAATTAATTTGTAAAGCTATCAGTATTTGGCTCTAATTGATAGGCTGCATTACGGCAATCCTAGGATGCTCAGAACACGTCAAAAAAAGAAAAATAAAGCTCACTTAGGTTCTCACTGTTTTGACACAGTGGCAGTTTTAAAAGCAACAGAAAGGAAATTCAACAGATAAGAGCTGCTTTGCAAAATAATGAAGTGAATTAAATTAAACTATAGTTTGATGAAAATCAGTGAGGAAAACAGCACTAACGATGCTAAGAATGGAATATAACATCCCTCTGCCTGCACCACACATTCAATAAGCACAGTGTGCACATAAAGCAATGTAGTGAGTGCAATAAACATAAACCACAGTAAAAAGGAGAATGTGCACTTTATATTAGGCAGTACACAGAAACCTAGACCAATTACGTACATAAAATATTGGTATATGCTTCACACACAGGCAAGTTAAAAAACAATGAGGAAAAATCAGGGCAGCAGGTGACATTTTCAAGATGAAAAAAGTCCAAACCAGAACAACGGGAGCTAATTAAAGAGCACATGGTATAGCAGGCTCTTCCCTCTCCCTTACCTTGTTTCAATACCCCTTCAAAACATATTAGACAACATCAGATGAGGCAGGAGATGATCTGGTTGTTACTCTCTCCTCTGCTTTATGAATCCCACCATAAACTGCCCAGCAGCTTTTGCCTTAAAGTCTTTTCCCCTTTCTATTTTTGACTCTGCTGCGCCAGTTGAATACAGAAGACTCCCAAAGAGGCACTTCCACATCTGGCACAGAGTAAAGTTTAACATCTGAGAGGCAGAGGGGAACATATTGTCACCTACTGAAACTGTGGGGAGATGATACCGGGTAGGAACGGTGGCCCCACAAGCTGAGATCTGTATTAGAGTCTTATCACTTCACTGAAAAACCAGCAATTCGCAATTACAACACAGCTAAAGGAAGGAACCCACCTGTTTCTAGATCATTTACGTACCATTTTGTGTTAATTAAGGATCATCTGTACCAAATTTCAAGCCTTAATGTCACACAGTTAATAATGAACAGAAAACAGTCACTAGCTCAGGAAAGAAATATATAGGGAAACCAATTAGCTGGGGAAAAAAACCCTCAAAATTGTTAAATACAGATCCTTAAGTGTCTTATTACATAAATAGTTAATTAAGAATAATTTACAGAAACAATTATCATTACCACATTAACACTAATTGTTCTACCCAGGAAGACAGCATTGTATAAAGCAAAATTGCCTGCCTGTTACTTCAGCACATAAAAATGTCAAGGGACTTTCTTTGGTCTCCTTAATTCCCTTCCAGCCTTTTACCATCTCAAGACAGAAGGGCTGTAAAACAAACTCATAGAACGGGGGGTTAACATATTAAACACACCACCTGCCTACTTTTATTGAAATAAGTCAAGTTATTCTATTCAAAATATTCATCCTTTTTTCCCTTCTTTCATGAAAATATGTCACTTACAACCTTGCTCAGGAAAAAGTGTCATCGCTAATATTGTACAGATAACAAGGAGCAAGATTAGGTAAATAGGAAGAGATGTAATTATGTCTACATAAGGTTTAAGTCTTGAGATTTTAAATTCAATGGAAAAGTCTACCAAAAGAAAAAAAAACCAGCAGTGGATATAAAAGATAGGGGAAAAAAGAAGGGACAAAAAGGAGGCTTTTTGCTCACCACATGTCCGATGCCAACATTGTTTTCTCCAGTGCTCCAGACGGAAACAGCAGCTCAGTGCATGTACCCAAGCACAGAATCTGGCCCTTCAGCTCAGGGCTGCTGTGCCTGATTGAGTTTAATTTAAGCCTCTTCCAAATTGCCTCCCCTGTTGCCTCTCTGCCAGCAGCTTTCCCTGCACAGCACGTCCTGCCCTCGGGCAGGGAAGGAGGTGGCAGCACAGGGATTTCAGCAGCTGAAAATGGTTGCAGCTCCACGGGTTCCCACTCTGAAGAACCAGCCACATTCTCACCCTTGAGTACCCCAAAGTTACCTGCTTTCCATTACAAATATGCTTGAGTAAAACAACTGTAGATGGGAATACCTTCTCCTGGATCTCAGATACAAGTATTTCACATCAGCCTTCCAAAGATTTTTTTGGTAGGAAGAACAGGGACTTTGAGATTGGAACATTCAGCCACGTGTCCCATCAAACCAATCCAAAACCCCCAATAACAAAAACATTACTGCAACAATGCCCCTAAATACAGTCACCTTCTATTTGCTCATGTAAAAGGCAACCAGACCAGTGTCCTTGGACATTTCAAATAACATGCTACAAACCAGCTGTTTTTTCCTCAATCTATGTGACAAAGATGCCAGCTATTTCCTGCCTGCCTGTTCCAGGAAGAACAAAAATTAGAAACAGCATACTTATTTTCATTTAGTCGTGCTTTTCCTCAATTGCCATGTAAATGAGAGGCAGGTGTGGAAAGGAAACATCTTTTAAGTTGTTGACTTCTCACCTTCCACACATGCAGCACTGAGTTCTGTATACCTGCTCAGGTTACCTCTCAATTTCTCCAGATAAAGAAAAAAAACAATTGCAGAGAACCAAGATGTATCCAATACTTGAAAAAAAAATTAGAAAGTTATTTGCTTCACGATGGCTAAATACTAAATGTTGACCTCTGAGCCTAACACAGGAGAGGAGACTAAAAGAACTTCCTTTGCCCTTTTGCCAACACTAAAATGGAAGAGGATAAAAATGTATCTCAGTTTCAGCTGTAAGAGAGTCAAGGTCTCTTTCAGGGGGAGCCTTATCACTCTCTACAACTCCCCGAAAGGAGGTTGGAGCCAGGTGAAGGTCAGTCTCTTCTCCCAAGTAACAAGTCACAGGACAAGAGGAAATGGCCTCAAGTTGTGCCAGGGGAAATTTAGATTGGATATCAGGGAAAATTTCTTCACCAAAAGGTTTGTCAAGCACTGGCCCAGCCTGCCCAGGGTGATGGTGGAGTCCCCATCCCTGGAGGGATTGAAAAGCCGTGTAGATGTGGCACTTGTGGACAAGGCTTAGTGGTGGCCTTGGAGTGCTGGGTTAACAGTTGGACTAGAGAGGGCAAAGAAAAGCTCAATAAACAAACCCAGCAATTACAGTGCAGCTGTAAAATCATCTGTCTGACGTTCGACCGTGCTGGTTGCTCACAGCCTGGTCTAGCATATGCAGAAGATAACTGGAACAGCAACATGACACTGAAGAAACAGGCTGAGATAAACTGTTTTGCATAATTATCTGTGTGAGGGGCTGGGCTCAAAGTTCTTCCCAATTCAATAATCTCATGAAACAGAAAGTCTTAAGTTTTTGATGTAGGAGGACAAATGAGATTGATCTAGTAAGTGCAGTAGGTCCTGATCCCTCCATACATTCAAATGTCAATCACTAAGCTATGATTTTCAAGCTGACAGAGGTCTTGGAAACTACGACGGCCTCAAACTCAGCACTAGGTCTGTTGTTTAAGCTCAGTCTACAAGCCAGTATTAGCCCAGTTTTTTTCTAATTATGGTTCAGAGAAATTCCAGGGTGGCAGCAACCTCTGCAGGCTGGCTTGTCACATGAGAATTACTCAGCTTGGGGTTTTTGCTAAAATAGCTTTCAGGAATTAAGCTCTTTTACCTTGACGCTGAGTCTGAAGCTACTGCCTAAACCTTCACATAATCTTTTCCTAATCACCACCTCAACTTACCCATAATTAAAGTGACGAAGGCTTGATCTTAAATAAATGCAACAATACAGAAGAAGAACAAAGCAGACTTTAACACTGATTGTGTTAGTGCTGTCATTTCAAAATTCCTCAGACTTAAAAAATGCCATAGAAACATGCACTCATTTATACGAGGGCACCTGCTCACAGCAAGGCCAGACAGGTCATTATTCTCTACAAGCTCCTCTTTTAAACAATACAGAAAAATTGGAGACCAAATGCTACAGAAGGACAAAAATGTTACTATTCCTTATGTCCCAAAGCTTTCTTGTGCACACCAAAGCCTGTGTTTGTCCAGCAGTCCCACAAGCCCACAAGGGAACCCTGCACACCCCAGCAGGCACTTTACAGTGCCAGTTTACCTGTCTGGTACATCTCTGTTGACAAATAGGATTTTCAGGGCCAGCTTATTAATAACAATTCTGTGTGGAGGTACTGAATAATGAGGGTAACTACTGAAAGTCATAATGTGCCTCTGGTCCCGGTGTTCGACTCCATCCGATCTCCGAAGCTCCCTGGGATGCTCTCCCGCAGCCGCCTGTCATGACGTGGGAAGCTGAAATCAGAGCTCGAACTCTGAGAGCTTCACTCCAACAATGCTGGCTAATGAAAATGACGGCGGAGGAGAAGGGAACTGTAATGAGACATTTCAAGAGACTCACTCGTGCTTGCTTTAAGGTGCGGGAGCACTGAGGTGCACTACCCTGTTTTTTCAAGTAGATGCAATAATGACTTCTGTAACAACTGCAGAAGCTCCTATGCCAGTACTGGCACCTTCTTATTTAAAACAACTTGTAAGAGGGAAGTAGCACTTGGAAAAACACGAGCCCTGAGCTGCTCCTGAAAGCTCCTCTCCTTGCACAGAGGCTCCAGGGGAGGATATCCCCACCACCTCTGAGCTTCCCACCCACAGCTGAAGGATCCCATTTAACCACAGGCTGCTTCTCACCATGAACTTTTCCCCTTTGCTGCCTGTGTTCATCTCTACTCCAGCATAGTCAGCCTGCCCACAGTGTGAAAAGGCAGAGGTGACCTTTTCCCACAAGCTGACTGATTTGGAGAGTAATATTTAACATTTAAATGAGGCACAGTAGGTAAACATTTACAGCTGCCCTATCTCTGACTCTGTGCCTCACTGGCTAACACATCTTTTCCCTTTAAATTCAGTCGATATATTTGCAAAGTGAGAAAGTCTCCTCTGGATGGGACTCCACAGGATTTTGCACCTTGAAAAAAACCAAACCATAAAAATCAGGCTATCCAGGTATTCAGAGTAAGTGGAAGCCAGAGAGTCAGGAAAGATTCAAGTGAAGCTCTCCACTGTGAGAAAAGTTGCAACACCAGTAGATGTTTATCATTAGACATTAAATAATACACATAAGAGATAAGAAGACTCTATTAACTCAATTCACTCAAAATTACTCATATCCTCCTCTACTGAAATCTGTGTCAGTTCATAATCTGAACAACAGACAACCAAGGCAACAGATTTTCAAGAGCTGCTTTGGGAATAAATGTTTTTAGGATCATTTTTACAGCATGCTGGAAAGCAAAAGTGAAATACGACAGTCTTTTACAGAATTATATCCTCATTCTCACAATATACACAAAAGCAAAAGCACTGAAATATAAAGATGAAGGCAAATTTAAGCTATAAATAATATTCAATAATGACTCCATATTCAATTTCTTTTCCAAGTACTAGCCATGTATATTTTTATTTGTTAATTGCCATCACACAAGAAAGTTACAACTTAGGTTTGTTGTACAGGTTGTCCTGGTTTCAGCTGGGCTTAAACCACAACATGGCTGCTAGTTTGTTTTTCCTTATCAAAGGTATTTTAATTTTCTTTGTCATTGTATTATTTTTCTTTTATTCTTTTTTAAACTTTCACCATTCCCCTTGCAGAGCAGCAGAGGTAAAGGAGCCTGCACTTCCATCGCTCCCCATCTCCCACAGGCTGTCAGTGATATCCCTGATCTCCCGCAGCCTGAGCCTTTTCCCTCTACACTGGAACTTGCTGTTCGGTGCCACCAGCACCTCTGTCTCCATCAAGAAGAAAGATGAACAGTCGCCCAGGTAGTCAGGTTCAATTTCACTCCATAGATCAACTAACTAAGAGAGCTGCAGCAGAGCATAATTTACATCCCCCGTCAGAAGTCTGAGTGTAGCTGACAGCCAACTTCACACAGCTTTGTCTGATCTTAATCCATTCATGCACTTTGAGTTCCAGCAGCAACCAGCTCGGCCCAACTGAAACCTTTTAATGTCTAACCTACAATTCCAAGCAAGCTCACTTGCTACAGAAAAGCCTGTTCTTTATGAAAAAAGAAAACCAACCCCAAACCCAACAGACAAGGCAAAGCAGCACAGAGAAATAATTTGAAAATACAAATTAAGCTGTGATGAGCAAAGGCAAAGTGAAATCCAGGAGAATGTCCTCCAGGTGAATGTTTACTAAAGAAAGGGTAGAACTTTCTTAATTTTGAATATTTTAATATAATTTTTGAGAAGCAGATGTTTGTCTTTTTTATTTAGCTACAAGAGTTCAACTCTGAGCAAAGCACTTACAACTCTGCAGGCAGCATTGCTAGAACACCACTAAACTAGGCTACACCTTTCTATCATCACTATCTAATGGCTCACCTAAAAATGGCTTTGCAATAAAATCATATCAGTTACAGCTAATTCGCTGATAGAGTGTTGATAAAGAAAAATTACTAATGGGACCTGGAGCTCAACATCTTGATGCATTTTGCTCCTGCATCTCTTCAGTGACAGAACCCAACGTGGCACCCCTCAGAGCAGCAGCATCGTGCTCAAACTGTCACCTGAGGAGCTCACATCCAGCTCAGAATTTTTCACAAAAGTGAAGCTGAGTGACACTGAGGTAAAATTCAGCTTTTAACTCGCATTGGAGATTGGAAAGTCAATGAAAACCTTGTTTCTTCCAGACCCATTAGTGGTGAGTCCTTCTATAAAAACAGATAGAGCTGCTTGAAATGCTTCAAGCCAGCAGCACACAAACACCTGAGAGTGAAGCCTCTGCAGAGGATAAAATGCTTTACAACCAGGTAGCTTTGCTGGTATAATTTAATACAGAAAACCAGCATTTTCTTTTGTAAAATCAATGTAGTGTATCTGCCCTTCACTGATATATAGGACGAAACACAGACCTTGGTAACATATCATCAGAGACACCACCTAAAGACATTCACATACTGGAAGAACGTTTTTTCCTTTAACTGATGTTATTTATTAGCTAAGAAGCACAAAAGCCTAACTCTGGCCACTGAGTCCATAATTTTACATCTCTGGATTTCTAAGATTTACACCTGTCATAAATATCAGAAACATGAATCTTGGAAATCAAATATTAAAATGGGGGATGATACTGTACTGCGCTGCAGCACACGGTAAATTGCTCTCATTTCTGGAGAGGTGGCAGCATTTCAGTGGTGGCTGATTGCTTTATTATTTTTGCATTCATTGCCCATCACTGATGTATGCAGGTTCATTTTCATTTTTAAAAAGCGGCTCTAAAATAAAACTCTAAACGCGCTGTTCACAATAGGCAGTGCACATGTGATTTCTAGGCATTATGGTGTGAATTCCTCATCTTTATTTAGTTTCAAACTTTGTACAATACTTTGAGATGTGGGATAAAGAAGACGACATCCATCTTCATAGGCAGATTTACAGATGTGTACAGCATCTTTACTAATTTTGAGTTCAAACATGTCCTAAATATCTCCAGCAATTATTATCCTCAGTGTGAGTTCAATAATGAGGAACCATTGTAAGGATCTTTTTATCTGAGTATTTTCAATTCCATGGCAGCAAAAAGATGCTTATTTTAATAACAGTCTAATTCTAGAAAGCTTCATGGGAAGTGTATTATAGAAGAATACACACAGATTAACTGTTTTCCAAGTAAATCTCAGACTCCTGTTAGCAAGGATGAAAGTATGACTAGGATTGTGGGAGAGACCATGGTGTCAGGCTACATGGGTGCAGTAAAGGAAGAAATAACTGAGGAAGGAGACTGAGGGCAAGCCAGGTTTGCAGAAGGCCTGTAGGATGTTGTTAGAGAAACTTGGCTAGCAATACCTCCCAGGACACTGTTGTGAACCAGTTCGGTGAGAAAATTTCAGCAACAGGAGGTCCAAAAAAAAAATAAGACCAGGGCAAACCAAAACAGATGCTGCAGTTCAGTGAGGCTCCTGACACTGCAGGAAAACAATTTCCGTACTTGAAACAAATATACTGACATGAGTGGTGACTGAGTAGTGTTTAAGTTCTGAACTCCATAACCATATGAGGCTTTGTTTCATGATTACAAAATGCTTCTTCCAGTAATTCATAAAAGTTAAACCCTGGCTCTTTTCCATTAATTGCTCTGAGCATTTGCTGTCTCATCCTTGTGGGACTCCATATGCACTATCAATTTCTATTCTGCATAGCTGGTATTGCTCTTTACCTGCAGCCTCTGGAAAAGCATTGCATATTGTATTTAGACAGAAATGGAAATATGACTGTAATGATGCCAAAGAGCAGTAATTACAGTGAAACAAATTAAATTGGGAAGACAGTGAAAGACAATTTACTTGAAATACTGTATTTCAGCCCACCTAAGGAAAAAAAAAAATCTAAACAGTTTTTCATTTATAGTTATGGTTAATTATTTACGGAGGTAAATCTATAAAGACTAACAGCTGTATTAGAGAAATCTTCTGCCTGTGTATTTGCAAATACTGCAACTCCGATACTCCCAAAGTCACTCCTGGGCTGTAAGTTTTGATGGGGAGGTGAGAAAGAAAGAGCTTTTCAGAAATACCCCAGTAAATCCAATTTCAAAAGAAAAATTTTGATTTAGATTGAGACTATAAAAGGAGTTCAAGAAAAGAAACAGCCTCATGTATTTACTTATTCTTTGGACTTCTAATACAGATGCTGCCTCAACCAACAAGTAGCCATGATGCAAAGAGGTTGTCCTGACACAGGGTAAAAGCTTGTATGGCTACTCAAAAAATCACAGAATATCCTGGGTTGGAGGAGACCCAGAAGGATCATGGATATTCCTCTTCAACAGATTTCTCATTTCATAACGAATAAATACATAACTAGCCTCACACTCTCATTCTGTAAACACAAACTCCTGCCTATAAACAGCCAAACTGTGAAGCAAAAAATAACTGTGAAAAAGAGGTTATTAACCCTTCTGGATTGGGGGCTTGGAAGCAGGAGTGCAACCCTGCCGCCCTCACTGTGATTACAGCTCCAACGCTGGTGAAAACATTCTCACTTGGGTGTATTTGGACTACAATGGAATCTCAACATACAGGGGATGTTCAGTATAAAGTGACAAATTTAAACAGATGTTTTCACAGCAATCACTCAGTTTAGGAAAAATGCCCCACTAAAAGTGCTTGATATGCTTAAATAATATTTCTGAATAGTTCAAGGAAATACCTGAAATTACAGACCAGTTATGTGGCTAATTTCAATTCAGCATGACAGCGTTCCTCGAGGGGAGACAAGTCATAAATATGAAACTGTCAGAACTTCCTTAAAACTCAAGCATGATATAGCCTAAATCTGCCACACAGCTGAAAAAAAAAGTGAAGAAAAAGTAAAAAGAAACCTTAGAAAACAAGCTGAAGTGATTTCTTTGTGCCTTTTGGGAAAGGAAATAAAAAAAAAAAAAGAGGATTTTCTGCCAAAGTTATTTTACAAAAGTTGTTCAACCCCAAATTTCCTTTCTGCCTTGGGCAGAATTCTCAATTTCCTAGAAGAAGAGTCCAAAGTGGGTTTGGAGGCACACTGGCACCTCCAGAGCCGTGCAGATACAACACCTGCCCCTGAAGCCGCCTGTCATTTTCCCTGATGCCATCAACACACTTTTCCTACTTTTCTCTCTTCGTTAACTCATAAAGGGAAACTGGGAAGAGAGCAGCTTTTGCTGCCGTGCTGCAGGCTGGATTCATTAGGAACACCCTGACAATGTGCTACCAAAGGAAGGGGGGAAAATAGTTAAGAAATATGGTGAATATTTTTATATTTTAATTATGTCACACTGCATATTTTACCTGCGGGATATGAAAATATTTATGGACTTTTACACATTTACAGCAAGATGTATGTCTTTTTCTGGGACTGAGGGAAAAAACTGGGTCTAAAAGGAGAGAAACATAGGTTTCTTTTTGTGAAAATGTTCATGTTACAGGACAGTGAAGAACTTGCTCCAACACAGAGCAAGAAGTATTTACCAAGCACCAAACCTAATAAGAGCAGTTTGATTTCTGAAGCAGCTTTTCCATTCTCCTCAGTAGCAATTTCTTTCTATTTCTATGAAAATTTCAGAGAAATTCCAATTTCCATAACCCTCTCTGCTAACAAAGAAAATAAAGTGCCTGTATGCTTAATAGCTACTCAGTGTTAAATACTTACCTGCTCCTCTTCCAACAACCTTCCAGTAAGAGGTTTGCCAGGTCTGTCTTATGCCAGAAGATTTTCACAGCATTAAATTGCCACGTCTACAAACCATATTACATTGACCATTCTGAAAACTAGACTGACCTTGCATTGAAAGGTGTATTTATTCACATTTAAAAGATAACCAGAGAAATCACTGACATTAATTTATTTCCCTCAAAGTATTTTTCCTGACCCTGTAAGCAGCAGACGTGGAGTCACATATGTTTATTCTTACAGCCAGGGACCAAAATCCCTTCACAATGACAAGATATTTAAAATCTCTCCTTCCTAGAGAACCAGCTTTATTTCAGGCATCTTAAGGAGAAAATCCCATTCCCTCAACAGAGTGCTCTGTTAAGAGCCTGGATGTGGCTGATGCACTGCCCAGACCCCAGCAGTAAGAGGAATTTAAGGATTTTAGACCATCTGAGGCTTTGCCTACATTGCAACATTTTGTGGGTTCGCTGTCTAGCAAAGTGTGGGGGAAAAAAGCTTCCATTTTGAGGATAATGCTATTTTTTCTAATTTTTTTTATCTAAACATTGTTCCATGGACAGACACTTGGGCCATCAATTCCCTAAGATCACTGCTATGTCCCCTGCCCTCAGCTATGTCACAAGACCACTCATTAATGAACACACTCATAACTATTTTTATGTTACTTCCTTCCTGCGTATCACGAAAACTGGTCGCCTCTGAATTTCCCAGCAATGTTTAAATGCTTGTCTTGAACTGCAAATCCATAAATCACTTCATAAGGAGCAACATCAACGAGAACATCTTATCATCTTGCCTATGGGTACTGTGACCATCTCAGCCAACACCAGCACTGGTCATCTACAAAATCTTCCACGTGAGTGTGCGTAGCTTGAATTTTAAAAGTGCTACTGTTACAACAAGGCATTTTCCTGTAATGTTTTCATAATTTTTTTACTTTCTACAGGAACCTTCCAAAACGAACTTGGGAGATGAAACAATTTGCTTACATAACGAAGAAAACGTGCAATGGTTTCAAGAAACATATTTCACTTCCCAAGTGACAAAAAAATAAAAGTTTAATGAGGAAATAATAAATTTAGGAGCATCCCAGTATTTCTTCCTGTACTACAGCCTATTTCATAATGGGCATACCACAGTTTCCTGTGATGCTTATATTTCAATAAAACAGTTAAAAACCAAATATTATTATTTGTTTTCTGTAATTATTCACTTTTCTACTCCAGTGAAATCTTATGAATCACAATTTAGTGGTCACTTGTTAGGAAAGAAGACTATAATAGATAAAACCAACAATAATCAACAAACCAGGCATATCAGCACTAACATGAAATGGTTTTAACTTCTGTTTTTCCACAAAGCTAGCAACCCTTACATACTTAAGCTCGTTCTAATTAGGATGGAATGGTCAAGCTTGAAAAACAAACACAATTTTATCTTAAAATATACAAAAATACAACCATTTAAAAGTGTATATTCCAGGAAAAGACTTTCCATATTGCAGAAGTCTGGTTTCAGCTAACAGGAACTATAATTGAAAATAATGTCTTAGTTTGGTAACTTCTGGGAAATTTATCTGCACTGATTGTGACACAACTGAGAGCTGAGCCCACCCCATTGAATGTGCAAAACTTTTGCATTAGTTTCAAAGTATAGTCCCCAGCAAATTTGTCTTAAGTGGGACAGCTCTAGCAAACTAAAAAATTAATTCTCTCTTCTTAATTTCCCACAAGAGTGTAAACATTTTGTGGTAGGTTTCTTGTTCAAATGAATTCTCACCAAAGATACTTTGGCCTGGAGCTTAATGAATTATATGATCCAAACAGAATGTACCTAGTAAATATTTTCTGATGAATCCACTAACTCAGAAGTCAAGTTAAAGCTGAGATTTTAGAACACCATGTTTATTCCCCACACTAAGATCTTTCTGTCTGTCATCTTTCACATATGAACTTACCTGAAGAGGTGAAAAGTGAAGATTCCTGCTCTTTTCGGGTGGGTTTTTACTTATATAAAACACATCTATTTCACTATCTCACTAAATGTTTCCAATTTGCAGGTGAGATTTTCTACTTCAACTGGGAAAACAAATGGAAGTTGTCAAGAACCCTGTCTGAACAATATGTCACAGTGTATCCTTGCCCACGCTGACCAACACTGCCATATCAGTAACTCTCACTCCCAGAAGAACTTGCCATTGTTTTCCAGAGCACACGTTCAAGCCACCAAGAACAAAGTTCAAGCCACTCTTTCATTTTCATCACGGAAACAGTTGCACCAGGGGAGGCTTAGATTGGATATTAGGAAAAATGTCTTCATGGAAAGGGGTAGTAAAGCATTTAACAGGCTGCCAGGGGAGTGGTGGAGTTACCATCCCTGGCAGTGTTCAAAAACCATGTGGATGTGGCACTCGAGGATGTGGTTCAGTGGTGAACATGGTGGCAGTGTTGGGTTGACAGGCTCAATGATCTCAAAGGTCTTTTCCATCCCTAATCATTCTGTGATTCTGCTGATGTTCTGACTGTCATCTCCTGCCAAATCCAAATGGGTGTTGCTGTTCCCAGAGCAGCAAGGTCTGATTGCTTCAGCTTCCTATGCATCCATAGCTATCACTTCCATGGCTTTCACCGACTTTCTTAGCTCCGGCTGAATCCCTGTGGTCATGCACTATTTTCTTTCTACTTATGGAGTCAGGAGCAAGCACTCTGGCACAGCTGTGACAAAAACTGACCTGCATGTACCAGATGATAAAGGCTCAACCCCATTTTTAAGATAAAACTAATATTTTTGCTGGTACTGTTGAATTTTCCTGGAAACAGCTTCTTCCTTTCAGGCAAAATCCTTAATCATGAAGTTAGTCCATGTTTGCGTGCCTAATTCCATAAAATCTCTAAGCACAGAGAAACCCCAAGCACAAGGTTGGTTTGACTTTTTCTACAGCACCTGGAGCATTTCTGCAGGAATTCAGCATCTGGAAAGGTAACACCCACTGGAGCCAGTGGTGACCCCAGCCAGTAAAAGGAGCAACCTGGACAGCAAGAAACCAAGGCCCACAGCCAAGATAACTTCAAGTTATTCAATACTGATTCAATATTAAAATCCTCTTTGTTCTACTGAAGTCAAAATGAAATATTTTTATGTATTTTGAGCCTTATTAAAACCTATTCTTCCTTTTTAAAACAAAACTTAATTGAAACCAGCTAGAAGCAGAAAGCTTCATTTATCATGAAGTGACATTTTTGTAATTAAAATACAGTTCAGAACAAAATGTTTAGCTGCAAAGGCGTGAATTTTCCCTTTTTCACTGTTGCTGCCAACTTGCCATTATTATGAATGCAGTTGCTTCTTTTCACTGAAAATTAACTGAAAGGAAAACAGTTTGTCTAGAAACAGATCCCACCTTCTTCTCTTTTTAAGGAGGCAAGGCATGGTGCAGATGCAGTGCTGTGACCATGTACTGAGTTCTGTGTAATAAACAGGATTAACAGCAACAATTCCTTCTCCTTTTTCTTTTCTTGAAGGCTTCATTTTTGGGTCAACTCAGCCTTTAATGAAACAGTGGCTCTGTGTGACTTCCTCTAAACATATTCACATGTTAACAAGGCTGGTCATGTGCAGCAGTAATCCCAAAATCATGCCAGCAAATCTGGGAAGCTGAATTTCAGTTGCGGGAGATAAGAGCAGGGAAGAAGCATCAAGCTACATACACCTCTGGTTACAAGTCCAACCATACTTAAATTTCTGTACTTAAATGGGTCTCTAAATGAAAAATCAGGTTAGTTTTAGATGAATGGAATCTTTGGTATCATAACCATGAAAACTGTACATGGTGCACATGAACACTGCCTTTTATACCCATTTCTTGTGCCCAAAATGCTGAAATATGCTGGTAATAACTATAAACTGTTGTAAGCTGGAATCCAAAGTTGACTGGCAAATTACTTGAGGATATAATAACTCATTCATTCCTTTTCCTAAACAACATTCCATGTGCTAGGAGAATCTCTGCCTCTATGAACAGCAGCAATAAATACAAACCTTCTCATGGAGGCACAGAAAATTTGTATGAAACTCTTATTCCTCCAGGTGGAATGGAAGATGGAACCATCATTTCCACCATAGCCTTTCACTTTGAGACACAAATAAATGAACAGCAAACTCAGAGTGATGAGAACATTCTTACTCCTCTCACAAAGTGAGTGTGCTCCTAAGGCTTTGAAGTAGGTTAATACCATGATTACAGCATTTGCAGAGTTTTGCAGTGGCATGCTGCTCCAATCTCCTTTCGCACTTAGCAACTAAATGAATAAAAATTCTTCTGGTACAAAGGTTAAGTACATTAAAGAAGAGTCACATGAAGCTTTAGCCACACCTCCATCTGACATACGAAATAAAAATCTGCAGGATCTGATGGCTTGATATACTCGGAGTGATTCAACACTTCTGGCACAATCTTGTCATCTCTAACACCCCTTATGTGCTACAAGGTTTTTAAAAGGGGGAGCACAAACAGCCACCTCCAATCGTACAATGAATCCAGTGCTTCAGCTTAATATA
Organism: Manacus vitellinus; assembly: GCF_001715985.3. NCBI lineage: Eukaryota > Metazoa > Chordata > Aves > Passeriformes > Pipridae > Manacus > Manacus vitellinus. Next base: position 7,279,620 of record NW_021939546.1, on the reverse strand, counting down.
ATGACTGTTGGGATTCACTTCCAGCTGTGATCCAGTTCCCTTTCTAAACTGGTACTTGAAACACCATCATTTGGAGGAATTCCATCACCTCCATTGCAAACACTGGCCCAGCTGTGCAGACACTGGGACCAAGGCTGTTCCACCTGGACTCCAAACTCTCTCCAAATGGTTGAATTCCAGATTCAAAGTTGAAATTTTCATGAAAGAAAAGCGTTTCCCTCAACAATTGTGACTTAGAATTCACTTACTACTACTTACTATTAGGCTTGAGATGAGTAAGCTTGTAAATTCAAGTGTTGTATATAAGTGAAATTCTGATGAATAGGAACTTATTGATTACAAAATCTCAGACCTCAAAGCCAATCACATACAACAGAGCAAATGAAAATCCTCCCCTAAATGCTGGCAAAGGAACTCTGAACAGTGATGAACTTGGAATATTTTGCCTTGGTCATACCAGCATAAGCATATTAATGTGTTTTAGACATGAAAGTCTGGCTGACTAAATACTCATATTCCAGGGATGCTCAGTTTACATAAACAGTACTGGCAATAGGGAACTGCTTGTGTTATACACCTACTATTGGCAATTAAGATAATTCACTTATGAGTGTAAAAATATTAACACTAGTTCTTTAGAAGAAAATACCCAGTTCCTTTTTTCAAGTCTGTTGGGTTTTTTCCCCTCACAGATCCCCATTTCTAAATCTTTCCGCTTGTCAGTTCTGAATAACTTGGTTTAAAAAAATGGTACTTAAAGGGTTTTGAGTTTAATGCAGGCCAATAACCTTGAATATTTTAAAGCAGCTAGAAAGAAGCTTAACCACACATTTCAGCAAGTCTAAAGAGACATAATTTGAAAGGTATTTATAACTAGTGCCTCTATTTTCACATCTCAGGCTTTTAGAACCTTTGCTCTAAACCTAAAGGGGAAATTTTTTCCCTTTGAACTAGGTTACTTCAAATGGAAACTTCATTACTAACCTTAGAGAATTCAGTCTCCTCCAAACATCATCTGCTTTGAGAGAAAAAAAAATCAGCTTGTGTTTGGATATAATTAGTGTGAAATGACAGAAATGACAAAATCTGGCCTGCAGAGGTTATAGGGCATTAACAAAAGATGATGTTGTAATAGTTTACACTTCTCTGCTGGAGATAGAGTGTGTGGAACAGAGCAAGAAGAAAGGACAGAATATGTAATGCTGACCTCACCGAGTTCATCTGGTGGTCAGTGAACTCACACGATTTTTAAGTTACATTTCTCAAGATAACTTCGCATTTCTGAAAAAAACAAATTAAGAGATGCCCCTTTGGTATCTTTTCCCCCTCTGTCTCTCTAACTAGAGCATTATTCTGCAATTCAGCAGTGGAAAACAATGTATAGTGTTCACCACACAAGTTTAATAAAACATAAAAGTCCTCTTTGGTAATTTCACACAAATGTGTAGCTCCAACTTTCTTACTCTTGTGTTGGCCAACAACTCTAAATGAGTTTTCTCATTATGAAACATTCAAAACTATTAATGTTGATATGACTTTCCTGGAAGCTGAACTTTGACTAAAAGGTGAAAAACAAATGCTTTTCAAAATTATTAGGCTTCAGATTTCTTCTGTTGTGAAAGTCTTATTATGAAATTGGACTTCAATAGCAAAAAGTCAGGTTTCTTGTTAAGAGTGACATCTTTATATTTGTCACTCTTCACATGATCATCAGGCAACAGGAAACACATATTCCATAGTATGCTTATAAAAGTTCTTGTTGCACTTTTAAATTTGCATTGATTGCTTCATTACCAAAAGGACACAAATCTTCCCTCAAAATCATTTTTAAAAATTATATTTTGTTTTAAGAACTGAGGAGTTTAATACAAAGACACAAAGTATTTAATTTAAATACACAATAATTTCAAATAATAAAAATCCTTTATCTGATTGCTCTTTGGACATTTAGCCTCAAATGATTGGTTCCACCACAAGATTAAAAAAAAACAAACCCAAACTTCCTCTTTATCTTCATAATCTTTTCAGTATACTACTAGTTTATACATTGAATAGAAAATGAGGAATTACTGAATTAAGGAATTACTGCAGAGAGTTTACTAGGTTTTTAAATATATGGGATATATATTTGCTTTATCTTTATTTGCTTAAATGACCATGTCCCTGAAAATGGTTATGAGATAATTTAAAATGAATGATGAAATTAATATAACATCTTAAATGTTTTTAAACATAATAAAGATACACTGCTTCCACAAGATCTGACTCCAGGATCCTTGTTGCTCTCTTAAATTAATCTCTCTACATTAAGAAAACCCCAGCCATGAACATACAAATTAGCATTAAAATGGGCTTTCAGGTTGGTAGGACTTCTTTCAAGCTGTTTTTGAACACCCAAGCTGTAGTGAGCAGAACTACCTACACTTGCCTAGTAGGGAAGGACCTGGCCTAAAAAGAAAGAAGATAAACCTGCATTATCCTGGGCCTCATTAACATAGGCACTTACAGATGAGCTTCAAAGTACAGGCCTTTTCATCATTTTAAACAGAGTTAGGTAACCTTTAATAAACCTCTTCTTAATATCATTAAAGACTGTTCATTCCCCTCTGCTCTAACCCTGTGGCCATGTTAAGCATCCGTATCTTAAACAAATTCTGCAAAACTGCTGCGACCTCAGTCTTTTCTGACTTGTTCCTCTTACTAGTTCCTCTGCCAAAATAATCCCTCATGAATCCTGCTGTGACTGCACCCTCTGAAGCCCTGCACTGATGTCCAGTCATTCAGACTCTTCATTTGAAACTTGGTTTTTTCTTCTTCCAGCTAAAACTTGATAAAAAATAGGATCTACACTGAAAATATTCAGATTTTTCCTATTCTGATATTCCCCAAAAGGAAAACAGAGCTGTAAAAGCAAACGAAGACAGAAGAAAGGATGAACAGACATATATATATATATTTATATATATCTCACAGTGGCCCAGGGTAATCACCAGAGATATGAGTTCCTCCCAGAGCCATGCCCCATAATCAGCACAAGGGTCCAGCTCTTCTCCCCTCCCTGAGGGATCCACCACTCCTCTCACACAAAGCTTCTCTGTCTGAAACATTCTCTGCATTTGAGGAAGTTTCCTCAATGAAAACTTAGTTGAAAACAATACTTCTTTATCGAAAGTTTCTCTGTTAACATACCTGCTCATTTTGTTGAAAAATTATCCAGGAGTAATTTCTCAACATCTACAGTTTCTACTTAACTAATTTATTTAACTCTCATGAGCCAACCTGTCTCCCTTTTTACATCTACATGAGTATTAACAGACTTTTAAAAAGAAATATATATGAAAAGAATTTTTCTAAGACATAAAGAATTTAGACATTCTAATGTTTCCATCAATATCCATGTATTCACATTCAAGTTGGAGTATCATGCAAACAAAGCAGGCAGCTCCATCCTGACTGCCAAGCACAGAAAGCAGCACCAAATGGAGCACATTCCCTGACCACTGTCCTTCCATTCACTGAACACGACAAAGGTCTCCAGGAAACAGCAATACGAGCTCAGCTCATTAAAAACTGTATGAAAATGTATATCCTGAAGGGATGTTAAATGAGGCTTACCCAGGCAACTTTGAGTCTCTGCTTCCTTAGAATTTTAGTGCTTAACCTTACAGCCCCAGCATTTCTTTAATGCAATTAAACAGAGGTATCGATATAATGTATTGCTTTAGTTATAGTCTAGCACACAGAAAGAAAACAGCCAAGACAGATAAAGAATTCTGCAGGTAGTTTTCATTTTGATCTCCACTGCCTCTCTAGCACTGCCATCCTTTTGACATGCTCCTAACAGCAGATGCTGTGTTCTTCCACATCCAGTTTTACTGGAAAGGACTGGTAACACATTATTTGTAAAGAAACATTTCAGATTTGTGATTTTTTTTAAAAAAACATATAATCCATAAACATCCCTACACTAGTAAATACAGCAAACACTAAATACACCTAGGTAACCATGTCAATATTAAACTTAAGCCATGCCTGAGTACAGAGTACACCCAATTTCCCTGGTGCATTTAATTCACTTTATGCGACTTCGTACATTTGAGTTCAATTTAAAATTTATACAGGCAACACAAGGTATAAAAAGAAGATTAGTTCATCCAGTTACTATGTATGTTTTTGCCTTCCACCTAGTTATCAGCACATTATTGTGACGTGAATATTACCCTCTTATTACTTTGATGGCAATTTTATATTTAAAAGTGAAATTAATAGCTAACCTCAAAAGGCGTACTATGCTTAATTTCATTTCATTCCCTGAATCATCCTTTTCACTATACAATTTTTCCTCTAACTAAACTAAGAGAATCAGAGGTGTAATTATAGATCACAGATTATCTGTTCAACATTTGCCAGTAGTTAAGATGGGGTAGACATTAAAGGCAAGTTGACTCCAGAGGAAGCTGCTGCTCCTGTCATTTCTAGAAGAGTTTGCTGTGAAACATTAATATTTATGAAGTCAAGGCTAAAGCTTTCTGTGCTTCTGGACAACTTTGCAGGGCTCTCCCAAAGCAGGACATCCTACCATCACTGAAACCACTGCCAGGAGGATCTGGGAGAGGATGAATCCCCTCAGGCCCGGTAGCCTGCCCGATTCAATTACTTCTAATGGAAGATCCTGGAAACACGATCATGTTAACATTTCTGGTTCTACATGTACTGACTTTTGTGTTCATGCAGCAACAGCTTGTTTCCTTCCCTGACTGAACCATCACAGAGAGGACACAAAACCCAGACAGACCATACGCTACTCACACCTATACTTCAAATTTGATCTACTGGGAGCAAGGAACGGCAGTTTTAGGACTCGGCAGCCAAATGATAATTCGCCCTACTTCTCTTATTTTCATTGCTGTTTTGCAGCACTGAGTAATGCTGTCTTCAGGAAATGGAAGTGAAAGCTACTCTGTTCTTGTCAGAATAATAATGGATATTGTGTTGGCAACTACTCTCCCATGCTGCACAACTGCATAAATAAAAGGAATTGGGAAAAGCCAACAGTATTATAGTAAATAAAGTGGATAAACTCTCCTGCTTGTAAATAAGTGATAACCTCTTTTGTTTGGTGTTTCAGCCTGAGCAACAAGAACAGGATAAACATTATGTCTAAATCAGAAGTGAGTCAACTCCACTGATCCTCCTCTGTGGAGAGAGGTTGTGGGGGAGAAGCACTGGCTGTTCAGGGAGGGTCAAAGAAGAAACAGGCAGCTTGTAAGATGTCAAGTGCCTCCACACATGGTTGTACAAACAGAAACAGACTGAAAGATGGCCTTTGTCAAATTTCAGGTTTAGGTCAGTCCTGGGAAATCAGCTTTGGCCTCACTGCTGTTACAAAAAGAAGGAAAGATGCCAATAAGCACTAAAGTCATTGCTCCTTACAACTTGGTTTCGTGTAGAGTTTCTATTCACAGAGTTTCTATTCAAGCAGGGAAGACTTGCCTTCTTTCCCAGTTTGGAAAATGGGTCATCTTTGGAAAATGCCCCTCTGCAGAGCACTAACTGTGAACCATGGTGCAGCTCCTACTCGTGATCAGCCACCAACAGGCCAGACAGACAGAGCAGCCTGAGCTCTGGGCTCGTGGGATGCAAGCTCTGGTGTAGATACCCGACTGCAGAATATGTTGTTCAAGACAAGAAGGGACTTTAGAAGGTGGTCCCTAAGGATGGAGGTCTCCAGTAAGACAGCTGATAAGTACCAGTTACTTCATGCACTAAATTTACAATCTTTCTGAAGTACATATGGACCCTATACTTTTCTAAGTAGCACTCACAACACACATCGGACCCTTGGCAATGTCTCCACATTCACTACCCAGCTCTGACAGTGCTTCTGTCCACTGTCACCTTCCAGAGAGACACATCTGCTTTTGTATCCAAAACCTATTTCATGCAGGACTCCAGGATTCTACACACATATTCCTGGGAGAGCAAAGGTACCTAAAAGTACTCTGATTTCTCCTTTCCAGCAAAATCAAAAGCATTCAGTCTTTTTTGGCATCAGTTGGTAGTTACTAAACTAAAAATTCTCTTTCTTGCTCCTCACATTGGAGGGAACCTTGATTATTTTTCATATTCACTATGTCTGCCCAAAATCCATATATTATGTTAAGATTTGATCATTTGGCACTTGAATTAAAATACACATTGAAAGAATTGTAAAAAAACCAACAAATTGATTAAGGGCATCTAATACACCTGAGCATGAAGTGGATTTAAAAACAATTTAAAAAACTGAAAAAATATCTTGCTTTTTATTCAGCCCTTTGTTTCCATATAAAAGGCCCCCACGAACACATTACTCAGTTAAACAAACTAAATACACCATTTCATCTGCAAAACCAACCAACTGTAAAAGCAGAGAAATGCTCTTTTTCCTGTCTTTACACTAACAGTAGCTATTATATATAACAGTGTCTAGATAAAAATAATACAAATAATATGTAATTATTTCTGAGGACAAGTTTATCTCAAAGAAGAATTCAATTTCAAGAGGAACGTTATACTTAAACACATTCATCCATTTTACCATTGGACAACCCAAATACAATATGAATTATATATTATATACCTTTATTCTGGAAGGCCAACAATGTCCGTATTGATTCTATAGATGCAATCATCTACGAGGATCACAGCCACATCTTTTCTTTACTCATGAGGAGCACAGTGAATGTCTGCCCTGACATATTTATCACAGGAAGTCTGAGCCTATTACTCCACCAAATTCCCTACATATTTCTTTGAGGTCTTAAAGAGGAATTTACCATAAGGCATGAATGAAGGACTTACAATTACAGCCTTAGTATTTCAAAATGCTACCAATTCTGTCAGTAAGTTTTTCTTAACTGTAAGTGGTCAGTGTTCAAGAGGTCTGTGACATTTTAAGGACACCGTTATTTTTCAAGCAAAGTGTTTGTGATTACTTGACTAGTATATATAGCTCAACACTTCCGTTTCAGGCTGCTTAAATACACAAATCAAACCCTGCATGTTTCTGTTAACTTGTACATTGCTCCACAGTTTTTATTTCACAAGCTGATTAAAGAAATTACTGCGATATAAACACTGAGAGAGCAGACATTGGTTAAAGCACAAAATAAGAAACAGGATCCTCAGATTACACATCAAGCTCTGCCCTGATTTATGCTGTAATCTTAGGAAAGTAATTGAGAGATCAGCACTGGCTTTAATGCAAAGATCTAACCACCTCTGAAATCAATTTATATTTCCCCATATGTACACAGGTCACGAAAGCTCATTATTTTCCGTAAATTATATAAGATTATATAAGTTTGGAGGAATTTTCCCTAGTAATATGAAAAAGTATTCACTGCAATAATGTGGACAGCAATGCTAAGTGTTACATGTTTATTTCAGGGAAAATTAGTGAGCAACTTAATGCTTCCAAGATTGCTGAGATGCAGCTAATATTCCAAATTTACTTGACTTTGATTTTCCTTCAGCAAAATGGGAGCAGTTATCAGCACAGCTGATACCTTTAACTTGCATTACACAGTAACGCTTAATTGCATTGTATGTGAAATTCTGCAACTAACTATAACGTCAATAGAAAAGGCAAAATGTTTCAGAAAAGTAGAAGTGTTCAAATGCATGTAGTGCAACATGGTGACAGAAATGTTACTCATTAATATTTATTAGGCAAGCAAATGTCTTCGGATGAAGAATGCTACAAAAACATTATCACCATCAGCATACTTGTCCCTGTAGAGTATTTCTCTGTGAGCCATATTAGGAAACTTCTACTAATCCAAACCTCTGGAGGTATTTTAGCTACTAATCTGGATGAATTAGGTCACTCCTGCTCAGTTATTCATTACATGATAGAATTTTCTTCCCTGAACTCTCTGAACAAAACTTTTCATTTACAAAGGTCTCAATACGAATTTTGCTCAGGCCTTTCAATGACTGCAAGCGGAGAAAAAAATTCCCTGAAAATTAATTTCTTTTGCCTCCTTGGAAGTTTTACCTCCTTACCAGTCCCAGCCCTACCTTCTCCAGGTTTCAATCAAATCTCAGATGTAATTTTAGAGTATAAGAGGATGAAGCCAGAAACAACATACAGCACAGGCTGAGGGGGATGCATAGGATGCATAGGTGATCCTCACTGCCAGCAACCAGCAGGTTTCCCAATCTACATCCCGCCTTGGAGCACAGGAACACCCACCTGTATTTAATGACTGTTATGTGAGTCAAATCCTCTGTGGAATATGCTTTGCATTAAGCTCCTAATTACTAGTTTCAACTGAAAGGCTTTGACAACTGTTAAAACATTGAGAAATTATAAAAGAAGCCTTCAAGAAATCTTATTCTTAACATTCAACAGATTATTGATTCCTCTACCGAGGAGCAGCAAAGTAACAAGAGCCCCAACCTTAACTCAGTCATATCCCTCTCTCAATTACAAACAACAGTACGCATTATAACCACAACAAGATACAATATCTATCACCCCCAAAGAATTAACAATTCCATTAACAACCACAGCCCCCCCCCTTTGGTACGTGGTATTTAAAATACAATTCATGAGCTCTCTAATTGATGATAGGTTATTGGATAACTCTTGTTAATTATAGCTACACAATGTCAAAATTAATGATTTTCCCACCCCCTTTCAACTTGCGAATGAATTCATAACTTATATCAAGACTCAAAAGATGTGCAATTAATATTGTCAGTAATCATTTCACAGAAGAGATTTGTTAAAGGCAGGCATGTGGACACAATTAGTGTATCAATTAATGGTGCTGTTACTTGATCTATAAATTATTGAAAACCTCATAGCTACTACAAGGAAACAAAGCAAATCCACTCCCCGTCAATGAAATAAGCTCCTGACTGTGCCCTTCTTTCATTACTCTTTAAATCAAATTTGAATTTTCATGGATTCCATGAATCTTAGCTATGTAATCAGAAAAATAAATGAACCTATACCAACCTGACAACTTGAAATGCCTCATTACAGTGATGATGGTTTCATTATTGTTAGCTGATCACAATATTTTGTTTTAACATTAAATAATTAAAAAAATAATCCACCATTCTTGTTCATAGCACTTATTAATTTAAACTCAAGTTCTAATCTGGAAATGAAGTTGTAAAAAGTGCATCGAGATTTCCATGTGTCAGTAAAACTGTAACTTTCACATCAATCACAAACCTCCATTCCTCTCTCAAATTTAGCAATGATTGATCCAAAGACTAGATTCAAATGAGGTCTAAGAAGCCCAAAGCAGGACTTGGGTAGCATTAGGCACCTATGATGAAAACTGAAAATGACAAAACATAACCTCATTTAAAGGCTGCCTCCCCCAGAGGCTTTTAAACTAACTAGGTACCTCCTGTTTGATCTTAGTGTGACTAGAGTTTTGCTCTTGGGTATGCAAAGGTTCTCCTTTAGATAGTTAGACAGACCCCAGTCTCTCATTAGTGTTTAAAAGATCCAGGAAATAGATGTGACTCTGCCAGAGGCCCAATCCAACAGACGTGAATGGTCCTGGAGCCACTTCATTCCTTTTAATCAGGAGAGATAAAATGGGACAGTTAAGCTTTTTGCCATCCTGATCCCAAGAGGATCAAACTCAGATCTCCCACCACCAAGAAGGCTGTACCATGAAAAACCCCTCCTGCCCTCCTAGTGCAAGAGGGGCAATTCCTTACCTGGCATTAACCAGCCCCCTGAGCTCTCCCTCCTCAAGCACGGCTTCGGAACTTGGATATTCATCCAGTTGGAACAAAGTGCCCAGCTCACAAGAAGAGAAGACATCCAGCTCTAGCAGAGACCTAGCACATCACACCCTCTCTGAATTTCCTGTTCCTACTGGCCAGTTACAGCAATCCTCAGCTTGGCGCCCGGCCTGCTGTAAAATCTGCTTCCAGATGCCACGTGCTTCCCACACATTCAGTGGAAACCCATTAAATAGGGGAATTTCACCCAAGGGGATCCTTAGCATCAACAATCATGATGCTGACTGTCAACGTGCCCAAGCTCCTCTCTGTATTTGTTACCATTTTTAAAAGTCCCTGTCATTTTGAAAATTGACTCAAAAGCCTTACTATGGGGGATACAATGAGAAATGATGTCGCAAAAAAGCCCTAAGCTTCAAATAGAAAAATTACAGAATTTAAGCACAAAGGGAAGAAACTAAATGTCTAGAAAAGTCTCCTGCCCTCCCCCGAGCAGGTGAAGATCTGCACTAAAATTTGGTAACCTGGCTCACTCCACTGACATCCCATTTTAGTTTTACTGTTTCAGTTAATTTTCAAGGAGGGATTTTCCAAGGCAGTTATCAGTGTGAATTCAACATCAATGCAACACATTTCCCCCGGAGAGGTTTCTAAATCAATTTTAATTCTGATAGGCTCAAGTAAATGTTTTCAATTTGATTCAATAATCCATACACACTTATAAAATGGCTTTTCCCCCATGTACTACAAGACAAACATGGTTTATGTTTGTAACAACTTTGGCTAATAAAAAATTCTAATTTCCTATCTCGAATGATACAGACACACAATTTTTATTCACTTCTTAATGAACCAGATGACATAAACAAATGAAATAAAATCAGCATTTAAGAGCATTAGTTGTATCATTAGATCTCTAAATGCTACAGCAACACATGATTTTTGGCAAACTCAAAAAAACCCCACAAACCCTAAATCACAGAAGAGTCCTTAAATAGAGCTTTAGAGCTTTCTAAATCTCCTGAGAATTTGTCATAATTTCCACTTAGAGAGCAACATGAAACCTCTTAAGGAAGTCTTTTGAAATGTGAGCAAGTTCTCAAAAAAGGTAATTACAATAAAGTTACTACCAGGTATCAGCAAGAGTGGCACGAAGATTAGGGCTGGAGGTGAGGGATGGCAGAAATATAATCTCCTCCAATAGCATCTAGTGTACTGCAAGCTCAAAAAATGGAATAAAGTGTAGAAAGGATGGGCTGTAGAGGTCAGGGTGAGACATGGGCCTTCAATGGCAAGAATCTTCACAGTACAGGGAACAAAAAATGACAATCTGAGGAGGAAGGGATGTGCCTGGCTCACCTCCATTTCTATAACTGTATTTCCAAGTCAGCTAAAACTCTGACCCCCTTGCTGGGAGTATGACTAGGCAGTGTTTCCAGACCCCATCAAATTCTGGATCCTTAAGATCAATACTGACTGAATAAAAAGCAAAATTCATACTTGATTTTTCAACTGCCTACTTTTAAGATTATCCAGGTGATAATGTTAACATACAAAATTACAGTTTGATATTATCATGTTAATATTGAACTTACCTACAGTACATTAAGAGTTTCAAAGCTGCAACTTTGTAAATAGCAGCTTCTGAGAGGGTTTTGTATATATGTTTTTGTCCTACCCGTAGTAACAACCCTTTAGTGTTGGAACAGGATATTGTCCTACAAACCAACTCAGATGACAGCTGAGAGAGACAGGAGAGGTGACTGTGACTAGAAAGCTCAGGGCTGTAAAAACGCTGTGTCTAAAGAGAAGTGTTTCAGAGAGAACTGCTTTGCATATGACTACAAAAAGAGATGTGTCCCCAGAACATAAAAGAAATATTTGGTAAAATCTTTGCATGCCCACTGTCATTTGCCCCCTTTTCAGCAGAAATCAAACTATTTCCCTGTCACCCCACAGTCAATAGCCAATGCAATAGAGCCTAAAAGCAGTTCTAAGAAACCCTAAAGGAACTTCAAACACACATTCCACCCCACTGCAGGGAGTTAGTCCATCCCAGCAGCAGGACTTTGCATTCACACTCACTCATTAATCATGAGATTCCTCCTGGACCTTCCCTCTAACCTCTCCAGGTTATTAAATTGTTAACTAATGACATTACAGTGGTTTTAACTCAAGATAGGCACTATAACAGAAATGTACAAATCACATCATCTGAATAACCATAATTTTCTTTTCAGCGATTGTACTTAAATAAGCTGCTTCCATTTATCTGACATTTTATCATACTTTACATTCATATACTTTACAAATCTTAGGAATTAAGCCTCATATTATTTCAACACTTTGAATAAGAAACATTAGCTTACTAGATCCTTATACAGACAAAAAGAGAGCTAAAGATTTAGCTGACACTACACTGAAGACTTATGCTTAGATAAAGAAAGAACCCTGTCCCATGCTCTAACTCCATCCTAATCCTCATCCCCTTCCAGTTACCCCAGATCTTCAGCGTGGGATATATCTGTGGGACAGACATTCCATGCAGTGCTGTGAACTGCAGAAAGCAGGAGAACCACCAAAACAGTAGATAATACAGCAAAAGAGGCCCACCCCTGCTCCGGATGGAGATGCCTGCATGCATCTTGCAGAAGTACAACAAAACACTGGAAAACACTAGAGCTGAAATTTCTGTTTATAAAGCAAAGACTAATATCTTGGGAATACTTAGTTCCACTGCATAATCAAACTCATTGATTAGCAACATTAGAAACTTCATGTTAGCACTTGCTACCTGCCACTGCTCACAGTTAATGAACTTGAGAAAAAAAGGGGAAAAAAAAATCCCTGTTTTTCACATGTCCATCATTCATGGAGGGCTCCTTTGTTGAAATATAGGCAAATGCATACAACTCAATGGTAAGTAAATGAGCACACAAGTTTCTTTTGACTCTCATTATGTGGGATTTGAATGGCAAACAGTGTGTGCATTGTGTACCTTGTCTATGTAAGAGCCCTGGGATGGCTGATGTGATCAGATGCACTCAGACTGCACAGACAATACAGAACAAGATTAATCCTGCAGATGTGCAACTGCCCTACACTGTCCCTTCCAGCTCTTCAGACACTCATACTTGCTGCAGGGAGCTCTGATCGCTGCCACACAACATATTTTATACTCCCTCTCAGCACTAAAGGTAATTCTCAGAATTTCCATCTGGGGGATAGAATCAGATTCTGTGCAGAGAAGTGTTCAGTTATTATGATTTATGAAAGTGTTTTCAGAACTTGGATGCTGAATATTTTATCAACATAAACATCAAGTTCCTAAAAGAGTTGTTTGCTGCTTTCGAAAGTTTCACCCTCCAGCAGAAGAAAAAAAATAGATGGCACACATCAAAAAGATGTTATCCATACTAAAAAGGAGACATTTTTTAATTTCCTGCCTGCCCCAAAAACCTGAATGATCGCACAACTAAACCACTTTCTTTATTTGCCTTAAAAATCTCTCTTAGATCACATTCTAATTTACATCAAAGTTCCCCTGTTTTTGCCTTGCCAACTACAGCTTTTTTATCTTAAATGAATCACTTTTTCCTTGTAAGTTTAGGCCTAGAGCAGTCATAAGGTTTCTAAATCATCTTCCCAAACAAACACTTGAATTTTTTTAATTGCTGTGTCTCTTACAAATTCTAATATAGAGATTCAAGATACAAAAGCTAAAGTAAACACAAGTAAATGTTTTGGTAGAACTGCTGCAGTAAACGTTATATCTGCCCAGAATTTCAACCAGTTATCTACAATGAGTAAAATTCACAACACACACATATAAGAAAAGATGAGAACTTTTTTTGTCTTATAAAGAAGTAAACAATCCTCAGAATAAATGGCTAAATTATACACCCACAGAAAGATACAGAATGCCAAACTCAAAAGCTCACATGAAAGTTCAAATCTTGCTGTCTCAGGTATCAAAACTATTTAGTATGATTTTTTCTTTTTTGTTTTACTTTTTTATTTGAGTAATTCTGTTTTCAATCTCAATTTTATGTACAGGTTTAAAAAACAAATCAAAGATGGCTACACAGAACAACATGAATTACCACTAGAAATTAAGGTCTTGGGCTCCAAGTTCATCAGTATTTAAAACCATAAGCAATAAAAATACTAATAAAAATCTAAGAATAAAAATTCCCACTAAAATAAGTAAGCAAAAGCACCAAATTCATATCAGTCCATTTCTCATGGTTATCACTCCAAAGAACTGCCCTACAATCAGAGGCAAAATTGTAAATACAAATATGATCTAACCCAACCATGCATTTATCCATAGCTTCTCCTTGATTTTGAGTTTTCTTCCTCCTTGTTTATATTTCCTTTAGCAGATTACAATTAAATCTCTACAGATTGCTGCTGAGTTCTCTGTAACTTCACAAAGTGTCAGCAAGATTCAACCTCCAGTAACAGAAAGTGCATTTAAGCTCTGCTTAGTTCAAAAGAAAGTAGAAAAAAAAAGCCTTTAGAAGAAAATGTATTTATCAAGAGCGGAAAAAGAGTTATCTTTTGTTAAGGGTAATTTTTAAAATTGTATTTCCTTTTGTGAACCATAAATAACATGTAAGTTTTTTCTCACATTTCAGGTATATTTCAAAATGAGGTATTTTGATGTCAGAGAACTGAAACCCATATTCCTGTACCAGAGTTCCACTGAGCGTAACAAATTCCACTCTCACTGAGTGCACAGATAACAGAAGAATCACAGATGCATAAAAGGTGGCTGATGTAGGAGCTGATTAAAGTACAAAACATGTACAAATAAAGAGAAATGAGTCACTACCTTTCTTTTTGGAGTCTTTCTTTGTGCTGGTTTTAACAGCCACTTGAAGTTCTGTCTCAGTTGACATCCTATATCCTTAGTCCTCTTCACACAGATCCAGGATCTCGGTCAGGCTCATTTAGAACGTCTCTCCAAGAGAATAATTTAGCCTTTCAGATACTATAACCCAAACAGTTCATCTCATTCACTCCTTTCGAGTGCTGTTAAGGAAGGAAACAAAAAGGAACAGTCATTTTCTGAGTTTAAAACATAAAAGGAAAAAAAAAAGGCAAACCATTGCAAGCTTACTGAAGAAGAAACATAAAATTCTTCATCTACAGAGCCAATTGTCCACAATTTTGGATGCCTAAACACATTTATCTCTGACTAGCCTCAAACATCTATATTTTAGATGTTTTGGCATATCTGTTATGTCTTAACAGGCTAGAGACACTACTTAGGATGTACAGAAGACCAGTAGTTCTGGACCAGCAGCTGGAGGTCAAAGATTATGATCTCAGAAGTAGCTTGAAACGTCACCAAAAGCAAAAAATTCTGCAAGGACTCAATTCTTAAATGCAACAATTCCAAGGTATAAACATACTGCCAGATAGCAAGTTCAGATTTTTACTCCAGTGCTCTTTCAGCGCCTTCATTCTCTACTTGAACAAAGACAAATGAAAAATGTATTCATTGTTCATGCTGAGAACATCATACTTTGCCACTCCTCTTGCTTATGGTAATGTTTCCAGTATAAAAGAATCTGCCTCCACGCAAACAAAGCTGTAATTTTTAACACCCATCTAGTAATCTTTCTTGTAAAGAACTCTGAGAATTGCTAATTAAACCTATGAAAAATAAATGGGATAAGGGCAAAAAGATAACATTTAGAGAGCAAGATACAGTTTTACATAATATGTGTTTGTTGGGGAGATACAAAAATACACCAGCTGTGAACCCACAGCAGAAATGTGCTGGAGCAGTATGAGGGAGGTAGGACTGGGGATGGCAAAGATCACACAAAGAATAAACATCTAAGCAAAAAATTACTCCAATTCTTACTGCTGGTCCTTCTTGCTTTGAAGGATGACCCACCTACTCCAGGCAGTCTGTCGAGGGCAGAGGACCATACTGTCCTGGAGCCATTTGTCATGATGTTCCCTCACCAAATGGATCTTCTTATTGCCCTTTCTTTTTGTGAGAAAGTTCTCATTATTAGCACAATTACAGTGAAGTCCATCTGGCCTGTCTGAACAGCTGCCCACTTATTAAATAAGCATTTAATAAAGATATTAACCCAGCATATCAGCTGGTTAGCTGGTCAGAGATTAACTGCAGTTAGTTATTTACTAGTGTCCCTTCTTTGTCATTTAAGAAAGTAACAGACTGCAAACACTGAAATAATTTTGACAGTTTAAATCACTTTTCACAGTAAGGGCTGTGAAGCCACCAGTACTTTCAAATCCAGGTTCTTTCAACATTTTAAAATGCTTCAGTAACATTACACTGCCATGCACCGTCTGAAGTGATTTAATATTGCTGAAGTGTGTCAGGGGCTTTCTTTAATAAGCTCTTCAAGTCTGTCTGTGTATTATAGAATATTCAAAGATAGCTTTTCAAAATCTGCTGAACTGATTTTTAAATACAAAATTCCCTGTTCCTCCTCTATGGGATCTGAATAAATGCCGAATAGCAAAAAGGAGGAAAAATAAACCAACGTACAAATTGGAGTTGCAGTGGTTGCCAAATGCACCTTCTTGGTGTAATAGACCCAAATAAACTAACAGCATTTTGATTAACATTCTTAGTTAGGAAAACATCAGAAAAGGACAAAGCAAATGAAGGCTGATCACAGAGGGAAAAGGAATAACAGCTCCAGAAGTGACACTTCCAGGATCTGAAGTGCTCAGGTCCACGGACAGGGAGATGACACTTCCCAAGCACAGGCACGATGGGCCCCAGCACAGCTCAGAGCTGTGCTGTGAGGGAACTCTCTCACCCGGCTGCAGACAGAGCTGCTCTTCACTTACGCCTCAAATCCCCCCACAAACAGGGAGAGAAGCGCGGCAGAGAACAGATGTCCCTTGCAACCCCCATCTCCTTCCCCTCCCCCTGCATGCAACCCAATTTAATAATATTTAGTTTTACAGCACAGTAGGGATGCATCAGCCTTTACAGCTCAATGGCACTTACTTAAAGCATCTCTCAAGTCACAGTTGGATTGACAGTTTATTTTTTGAGAATTTAGATTTATATTTACCTAAAGGTTAACTACATAACTCTACATGAACCAATTCACAAAAGGAAAATATTTATGACAGGTCCATTTATTAAAAAGATAAATTCAAAAGAAATACAAAATACCACTAGGGTCCATAGTTAAGCAAGTTTTAATGTCTTAGAAGACTGCTGTGGGTACAAAGCATCAGGAATGTCATCTGTTGTCAGCTCCTTCCAACAGGAAATAGTAGCATCTGAATGGCACTGAATATTTTAAAGTAACAACATAGGACTGCTATCTCATTTGAAACTCTCCAGAAAAGCTATATCCCCTCGTGGCTATCCTACTGAGTAATATTTTTTAAAATAAATGCATGTCTATTTTTGGACAGGTTCACATATTGATTTGCTTTCAAACCTAATCAGGTCATACTCTCACAGGCTCATAGATCCTTGAATAAAGTAATAGGTATCTTTGTAAAGGAGCACATAAACATCTGTCAGATGCAAGCTATAGTTCAAACTGAATTTGCTACAGAGACAATTCCTCCAAAAGTATAGGTCTTTATGTAAGCCACATTAGTAAACTTCCATGCACTGTCCATATTTCAGCCGTTTATTACCCAGATGAGAATGGCAGTCAATCTGCTCTTCACTGCAACAGCTTTTATTGTCTCCTCCAATCTAGGTCACCGTTGTTAAACACTACAGTCTCCCAACTGTGGGAAGTACTGCAGCATGTGTTTTATCAATGAGATGCTATTTTCTTTGATCAGTTCTGCCACATTTCTCTCCCTGCTCTGAAGACAAAATTTTGTTAGCTGTGTTTCCAAAAAAAAAAATCCATCATCTTACACGTATCCACTCTAACGATCTTCTTGTGTGCCTTGTTACTGCTCTGGCTATTACAATGTTATGTGCATGCCTCAGCTTTTCCTAAAGAGGATTCAGAGCTCTTAATTTTAACAAAATACTGACATTTTCTGTGGCCTTATTAAGTGGCTACAGCAGGAACACAATCAGCGCATTCTGGAATTAACTGGCTTTTAATTCCAAGAGAAGTCTTAAGCCTGTGTTCTCTATTACTCCTACGCCAGCGTGAAACCTAAAGCCTCAGTGAAAAAATATTTCCATAAATTCTCTGCAGTTAGGATTAACACAGGTTGGACCCTTTATGTGTGGGGAAAGTAGTCCCATGCTCCACTTGCCTCCCCCATGCATTTGTAAAACAACGACTTCTGTCAAATCAC
Source organism: Manacus vitellinus (assembly GCF_001715985.3). Taxonomy (NCBI): domain Eukaryota; kingdom Metazoa; phylum Chordata; class Aves; order Passeriformes; family Pipridae; genus Manacus; species Manacus vitellinus. The sequence continues at coordinate 7,261,575 of NW_021939546.1, read as the reverse complement.
TTGTCTTTTCCACCAGGCTTGAGCAGGCTCATGAAGGTGTTATCAGGAGACTTCCCTGGCCCAAGTTATGAAAGAGGTCAGACCAGACCATCATAATACTTCCCCTCTGGCTTTAAAACACATGAATTAATTAATTTTCTTCAGGGCTTCAAAACTTAAGAAGTTGCCTCCCCTGAAACCAGTTTCCATCTGCTTATGTAAAAGAAAAGCAGTCTTAGAGAGGATTTGTAACTAAGCCCTGGCATTCCCTAGGTATTTAAGTTTTCCACAGCCCCAAAGTGGGATTTGACAAGAGGATAGTACCTCCCAAATGCTGGTTTGACAAAACAAAAGCCATGCTACCATCCTTAGCTCTTGGCTTTTATGGCTCTGAAGTCCTGAAAACAATTTTTTTTCCTTCAAAGCACCCAATATAATCATGTTGATGCCATAGTTTTGCAAGTGTTCAACAAAGTCCAACATACTGAAAGGGTAAAATGTAAGTGACAAAATTATTTTAAAAGTATGTGATTCTGGAAAACTAAAACCAGTTCAAGCATAAAGGACTGCAATCCAGGGAGAAAATGTTACTCATTCACTTCCCATCTGACCACAAAGCCTAACACAGAGAACTGCAGTGGGACCACACACGAATAGACGATGGAAAACCCATCCTTGCCATCAGTGCTCTTTCTACCCTCCAGGGAGAGAAGGCCATGAATTCTCTGATGCTGCTCACACTATTTTGTACTCATCAGCTCATTTCCCCAATGGTCAAGGCTCGGGAACATGAGAGTATTCATCTGTTACAGCAGGCACTACACTAATTCCAAACAGAAACCCAAGGGACTGATCCAAACCTCACTGATATACTGCAGTTAATAAGGCCTGTAAGTGAGAACCAGAAAAAGAGGAAGATGAGGTAAAAGAGAGAGCTTAAGATACTGACACAGAGGAGAAAATGAGAAGGAAACAAAAGAAAACAGGGAAGCTGTCTCTGTGACACTTCGTTACAGCAAATTCTATAATGTGCTTAGCAGCAAAATCTAAGCCAGAGCAAGCATTAAAATTCTGGTTACCCTGGAACAGAAAACAATCTCTGTTAGGCTGTTGCATGGGCCAGTCCTCTCCTCCAGTTTTGCCATTTACCCACAGAACAGCACAATGCACTGGTTCTAGTGACAAAGTCAAATGACTCTCTCTCCTTGCTCTTTCCTGCCATTTCTTTACTAGTATTTCTGCAGCCTCTAAAGGTGGAAGGAATCTTACTGTTCACGTGCACAAACTGAGATTCTACAAAAAAATTCACTCCCTCAGCAGATATGGACCCTCCTCTGGAACTCAGCATCCTGCTTCTCCCTCCATCTCCCAAAGTTACACAGTCTGCAAAGACTCACAACTGCCTCCATAGCTCATACTTAGTTTTGTTTGCTCTAGAGCATTTACCTTCTCACTTCTGATTTTCTATATATTAAGACACAGGAAGGAGATTTAAGTGCTTTATTATGCTTTCTGTACTGCGTCTGTAGTGTCTTCCAGAACAACACTTCCAAATAACCCTTTTTAATTCTTCTAACATCAGAAAACTACTTAGTACTCAAAACACAGCATTTAATTTCCCTTTGCATTTAGTTGCTATAGTTGACTGTATTCATAAAATACTTCTCTTAGCTGCTGAAAACAAGAAGCTCTTTTTTTTTAAAAAACCCTACATGTAACTAAGGCAAACAACATATTTTATATTTAAGTTTGTTGTGGTTTACAACATTCTTCATTATTCTATTTTTACAGCATCTTTCAGGTATGTTACCCAGTTCCTCAGATGGGGTAAATAGCACCCTTGAAGCTGCTTTACTACTAGAAGAGCATCTTGGAAAAAAATTGACATATAAAATATTTCTAAAGTAAGATTTTTATTAGTATTCCGATGATGGCAGGAATAATTACTGAAATTCCTCCTGGAAATCACTCCATATAGTGGTGAACATTGCACTTTACCTCACCAATTATTCACCAGAAGTGCTATGAATTTTCTACTCACAGAAAATGCTGACCAGATTAAAAAGATGTTTTTCAAAGAAATGAATTGATTTCACCAACATTTAAAATGGGGAATTGCTAAAATGTCCTTTTAATATTACACTTTCTTTTTTATATTACAGAGGACAGCAATCAGGAAACAAAGGCAAAATAGAAGACATGGACCTTGCTTAAATGGAATTTTTTAAATACTTCAAAATATGCCATTTGGATTCAGAAAAAAACTACATAATGCATGCTCATAATTTATCTGAGAATGAATATTCAAATACTTTTAAGGAAAACCATTAGATTTCAGTCAGTCACTAAAGACCAACAGAAAAATATTTTTATATATATATATATATATATATACATTTTTACATATATATAACATACATTTTTTTTTTATATATACATACATACTGAGCTAAGTATACCATGCAGTGTGAGTAGCATCACTTTCAGGAGTCTTACAAGGTTAGAAGGGAGAGAATCAAACCCTAAATCTACAACCGCAAAAAATTAAAGGCTGGAAATCAAAATGGAAATGGCAGTCACTAAAACCAGTCGTGGCATCACTGTAAGCCTTCAGTTCCACAAGAATCATGGAATCATTAAGGCTGGAAAATACCTCCAAGACCGTCAAGTCCAACCTTTGAGAAAGTATGTAATTCTGCCGGACCAGGGTATTTGCAGCCTTGAATGAAATAAGCTGCTCCTGGAAAAGGTTAGACATAAAAAACTTCCCAGGACTGTCCTGCCAGACCCCGGGAAGGCAGCGATCCCAAGGCTCATGTTTGCATCTCCTCTGCCTGTGTAGCAGGGAATGCAACTCCAGCCCAGAGAGCTGAAAACTAATAACAAACCCCTCTGTGCTGGGGGTATAAATACAACACTCATTGTTCCTTTAAGTGTACTTTCTGCTCCGAGATGCAAAGCTCCACTCAAAGTGCTATTTGTAAGCTTTTTCAGGGTGTTACATCAAAAAGAGCATTGCCACTGAAAGGAACAGGCTTAAAAAACTTCACATCACTCCTCTGGTACTACATTACCAGAAAACAGAGGAAGTCATTCAGACGGGACTAGAGATTCCCTGTGCTCAGTGAAACTTAATTACCTAAATGCTTTTCCTCTATGAACTGCATTATGCCAAGGCTCTACTACACCCAGATTGCTGCATTGCTGACCCTGAAGCAGAAAAGAGAAAGAATTTCTGATAATGCTGTGTAAGAGCAAACTAGAAACTGAACTCACACCTGCTACAGATACATTGCCCAGGCACAGCCCGCCTGCGACCCGAGTCCCACCAGCAGCAAACTGCCTCACCTCCATTAAAGTCAATAAAGTCACACCAGCACAAAATCAATAGCGTTACATTTGACTTATACTGGCGTAACTCCATTGATTTTAATGGAGTTGGAGTTACACCAATTTTATGCTGGTGTATCTGCATTAGTGTCAGAGAAGTTATGCCGGCGTGACTGATGTAAACAATACCAGACCAACCAACCCCTGTATGTCTAAAATTCAATGTCGTTAACTCCAAAGCGACAAGAAAATGCAAATCTGTACATTACCAACGCAGGGCCTTTGGAATTTATTTTTGCAAAGCAGAAGAACGGCTCTTTTGTGATCCTCTTGACACCAAAGGAACAGAGACTAAGAAGGCAGAAAGGACAAAGTACACAGTTGGGATCACAGTATTCTGTAATTAGAGCTGTTAAATGATTACTAAAGTGCGGTGGTGCAATCATCACACCGAAGGAAAGGGAGAAGAATGCAGTCAGGAACATCACCAGGGAGAAGGTAAAAGCAATGTCAGACACCACATTTCATACTGAAATGCAAATTCCTCACAATCAGAATCTGTGTATTCTAATTGGAAGAAAAGGTTATGGAATTAAACATCTCCTATCCTGGACAGCTCAGCATGTTTTTAAGTGGCACAGTAAGTTGAAGGAAACTTGTTCATCTTCTGTCCTTTATAGAAATATCCTAATTCAGCTATTTTTTTTTTTTTATTTCAAGATGACTTTCTTAATATGGCAAGTGAGACTGAACTGAGACTCGCCTTCTCATTCATTTTAAATAAAATAACATCACTATACCTACACACTTAAGCTATACTTTGAAATCTGAAGTAGAGTTTGGAATGATGCCTTATACTAACCTGCTTAACAGATGTGGATTTTGCACCAACTTTTTCAGGTCCCTTTGAGATTTTCTCAGTCACATGAGTTGACTTGTACATTGTGCCTTTCCATTCTCTGAACACTTCCTGACATTATAGCAAAGCAAAGCAAACTTTCCTAATGTCAACAACAACAAAAAACCCCTATGTCAGGATCTTTATTCACTGCTGCTTTTCAACACTCAGCCCTTGTTTCCTGACAGTTAAGTATTAGGAAAGCTAATCAGAGGAATTCACCTTGCTGTGAATGGACTTTTGATTTATTACACCAAACTCAATGACCTGCCTTATGCGAAAGTTCATTGTCTAGTAGAGCAAAGGGGAAAAAGCAAAACACTTCTGAGACTATAAGTATGAATTTACACTAACAGGCAAAAATGTTTACATTCTTGTTCCACAACTGACAAATATCACTATTTTAAATTGTCTGGTAAATGGGTGACCTAATTGTGGCCTTTCAGAACCTGAAGGGAGGCTGAAGGAAAGAGACACTTTTTACAAGGATATCTAGGACAAGGGGGAATGGCTTCAAACTGAAAGAGAGTAGGTTTAAACTAGAGACTAGGAAGAAATTCTTCCTGGTGAGGGTGGTGAGGCCCTGGCACAGGCTGCCCAGAGAAGCTGTGCCCATCCCACCCCTGGAAGTGTTCAAGGCCAGGTTGGATGAGGCTTTGAGCAACCTGGTCTAGTGGAAGGTGTCCCTGCCCATACAGGGTTGGAACGAGATGGTCTTCAAGGTCCATTCCAAACCAGGCCATTCTGTGATTCTGAGTTTTACCTACAGAAATAGTTTTGACCAGTCCATTTAAAGACTCCAGTCTCCAAACCAGCAATGTCACTCATGCAGGTAATCCCACAGGAATGCCCAGATGAACAGCGGGCAGGCTCCTGCACGATATCAAACAGAAGTATTTGAGAACAGCTGCTAGATTTTACTGGAGAAATTTCAAACCATAAATAATTTTCTTGGATTCACTTATCTGTTCTCATCTCATTTGTGATTGCAGTGCCTTGTATCTGATTTTGTTATACACTGTTCCACAAATGCCTCTGCTTTCTATCAGTCAGAATGTTAAACACTTTCAAAGGGAGGAAGCATATCCCCTAAGAAGGTTCCACACATTTTCTGTTCGTGGATAAAACTGAGCAGTGTTTCTGAATAATATCAGACAGTTCTGGAAAATATACTAAAGGGAAAAAAAGTCACATGACAATATGACCCTTGAAACTGTCTGGGCCAGGTGTTGTTTGCTGTATTGTAATTCCACACCCAGCAACGTCCATACCAGGAAACACACTGATCTCCACTCTGCTATGACCATGCAACTGGAAAGGTCTACGTGACCATATCACCCACTTACAGGATCAAAGCCCAAGTGATCCTGGGTTAGAGACCCTGTAAAAGAAGGAAAAAGAAAAACCAAACTGCTGCCAGGCTAAAATGTCCAGGGAAAAAGGAAAAAAAAAAAAGATATGTTTGATAACTCAAACAGTTAAATGAGTATAAGACCTGCATGAGTGGTAATGCATCACAAAATCATGTTTATATTCTAAACATTTTTAAAAATCACCCAAGTAGTGTGCAGTGAGGAACCATTCACCTTCTACTGTCATGCTACAGTTTATTCTCTCTTGGAAGCAATTACAGGACAAATGCCAAGCTACAGAAGGTATTTTTCCAGCAGCAGCATCTGGCTTCTTGGCAGACTCCTCAGGCAATTTTATTGGAAGCTTTAGAGATGCTGTTGGGTCAGTCCTAGTTATATTGCTCAGGAGCTGTCTGGCAGTTTCCTCTTCCTAGATGTCATAATCCTTCTGATTTACTTTGAAGGAATTAGCACATTTCTATCCATTTCAAAAACAGTTGACCTGCAAGGCATTTAGGGGCCATCTACAGAGACACAGTAAAAGTCACTGGTCTAAATCTGTGTGCCTTTGAACTAGCAGCATTTCGGCATCCACTGCCTAATGCCTCATCAAGGAAACAACTAATCCATGCAAAAATTCTGTGTATGTGTGTGTGTGCATCTTACTGGTAAATTAAATGTATTCCTTTAGATTAAAGGAAAAAAAATAAGATGCATGAAAGATTAGCTAGTAAAAAAAAAGAAAGGTAGGATGGGCAACAGCAAATCTGTGCCTTTATTTAACATGGACCGCTCTCATATAGTAAAGACAGTCCTGTGCTTTATCCTGTAGTAAGGGAGAGTGCACATGAAGTCAAGAAATGCTTCTGGCAGACAGCAAGCATAAATTGAAATACAAGGGGATCAGCTCAGTCCACAGAAGAAAAACAATTCCTGAAAATCTGCTACTTGCAATTCCTCCATTAACCATGGTGCCTCCAAGGGCAGGAGGGGCACATGGAAGGGAAGAAGGCAAGACAGCTGATGATGTCCTCTGCTCTCCCTACTGCCCATCCCTTCCCCCTCTCCAGCCCTAGCAGCAAAGATCTGCATTATTCTGCAGCTGTAATCATGATTAATCCTCCTCCAGAAGGATGAAGGAGAGGGTGCTGGGTTTACCCGCCCTCCCTGCATACCAACAAAACCTAGTCCAAAACAAAAAGTCTTTATGTCAGTTTGGAGCTGTCCTCTAGAATTCATACAGAGAAAGGGGGCACAATGCTATAGAAAGCACACTTACAGTCCATAACACAGGTGGGGTTTTAGAATACTTTTGTGCAATTACTTAAAAGAAATACGTTCCTTAATTTAAAAAGAAAAGGAGGCAGAAGTGTTCATTACTACTACTTTTTTTTTCTAAAGACTTTCACACAGACATGCCTCGATGTCTTCTCATTTTTTTTTCTTTCAAGAGTTTTCAGAGAGGTTAGACAAAGAACCTTCCACGAAATCCTCTACCAGGTTATTTTCTAGGAAAAAAGAGTCCTAATGCCCAAAGGTAAATATTACAGGCACAAGAAATGTACTCTATAATTTAATAAAGGGCTATGGCTCTTGGATTTTCTGTAACAGGAGTATACACAGAGCAACATGAGAGAAGACTGACAGCACTAAGAAAGATACACATATCCAGGTCAAACAAAAAGCCAAACAGAGCCCTGTCATCAGCAGAGTGCAACTAAATCCAACCAGACACAGACTTCAGACTTGGCTAATGCAAATTGACTAATATAATTCCATTTTATGCAGGGCAAAACATATTCTGATTGCAGGGCAGTGGTGCTCACAAGTTCTAAATTTAGGTATCATTAGGGCCAGGTGAACCATTCAGTGAACTAATCTGAATTTTATCCATAGCAAAGATTTGTACTGTCCAGAAATTACCTTCTCAGATTTAAACCACGTATTCACTCTCATTACTTCATACATCTTTTGGATATCTCTGTTCATTAATTAAAATATGTGCAGAATCACAATATGCATTGACAAGGCAGCCTGGGTTTTAAAATGCTGTGCTATGGCACACACTGAAAAATCAATTATTTAGGCTTCAGTACACGAACAGAAGTTACTGGCACACTAGAAACCAAACCATATTTTAGGGGAGATGTAGCACAGATTCCATTGTTTACAAGCTGGTTTCTGCAAAGTACTGAGCAATCTCAGTGATCAGATGAACATTTGGATACACACTAAACTTCCAGTGATGCCCTAGATTTCACTGACTACACAAAAGAGATGAAAGCTGCACAGAGAGACAAACAAAAGGTTTCCTCGATGCAGCAAAGATCTAAAATATTCTAATAAACCGTCTTTGATTCTTCAGTCTCAACAAGGCCTGTAAACTGAGAAAGTAAACAAGAATAACCATCAAATGAGTGTCCTTTAGTACAGTCAAATAAAAATAGAAGTAAAATGCTGGTCTCCCTTGTACACTGCTCTCCTGAAACATCTGGCACACTTAAAACAATGTACTTTATATTCAAAGATAATATAACCTAATCTGAAATAAAGTTTCTGCTACAATGAAAACTAGTTGTTTTGCCAGCTGAGTTTAAAGCCAAAAGGTGAAGAAAACCTAATCCAATTAAAAGGAGAGGGAATTTAGGAATGCAGAATTTAATTACTGCACTTGGAAGACAGCCAGGACCATTGGGTTAAGCCCTTGTGAAAGGGCCAGGGGAACTCAGAAGAATTCCAGTGGTCAGGCCCCCGGCTCCTGAGCAGGGCACCCTTGGCACCCACGTGCCCTGTAGCTGAGGCCCAGGGAAGAATGCCAGCTTCTGACTTGCAGCATTTCCAGCAGGTCCTTCCTCCCAATGCCCAGCATTAGGCAGACCTGGCTCTGCCCAGCTTGTGACACCAGACAGGCTCTCAGCACAATACGGTGAGACTGCAGACGATGGCCAATTAAAACTGCTGGGATAAATACGCCCTCAATGAAGTTATTGCCTGTGTGTCACTTTAACATCTTGGTTTGGTTTGGGCTTTTTTTCAGTTCCACAGACTAAATAGCAGGCAGCAATATTAGTTTTGGAAGAAGTATGATGTTTGTGTTACCCACTCCAGTTAATTAATGAAAATAATGACAGAGTTACAAAATCAGGGATGATTAAGAACTTGAAGACCATCCTACCCATTTCTCTGCCAAGCAGGATTTGTTCTTAATAGCACATAATGCTGTTCTTCAGCAAACCTTTTTAAATCACACCAGCAGCAAGAGTCCCATCTCCTTCCTTCAGAGGTGTTCACTCATTCAGGCTGCTTCAGAGGAAGAAGTAAAATCCGAGAACAGACATCCTGCTAACTTTGTATCATTATTCTGAGTTAACTGCTCAGAGATTATCTTCAGCAATTACTGCAAACACATTCCAAATGCCTGTAATCCTCACGCAGCTCCACTCTATCAGTGTTAAACCAATCTATCCCCTTCAGGTAAGAGCTAATGGTACAATCACATACCACTGGGTTTATAACCCAGACTATTATAGTCTCCATTATTAAATATTGCTTATTATTTTGTACTTACAAAGTCAGGGAGATGTGATTTTATTGCTTGCATATCATTCTTACATTAGTCTTATGCTGTTATAACTTCACTCTGCTTTTCCAGATAAGCTTTTTTTGCTTTCTGCATATTTAAATAGTAACTCTAATTATCCCTATTTGATTGCCCTCCTCTTGCAAAGCCTTTCCACAGGATCATCTGCAGCGAATTCTTCATCCTACTTAGATTTTAAGAAGCCTAAGACACATTATATTCTTTAATTTTAGTAAGAGCATAGAGGTGCTTCTTTCATAAAAGAAAAAGACATGCATAATGTGTTACACCTTCAGATATATTTTTTTCAAAAAGAGAAGGGTAGATTATTGATTATTATTACACTGGGAATAGTAGCAGTACAGAACAGTGCCTAATGATAAAGTCAACTAAAAACTAAAGAAACCCCAACAAACAAACAAAAAACCCCTGTTGACATGGTACCACACTGGCAAAGAAAACTTCACTGTCTAAAAATATTGCTTCTTTTGCAAACAATGCTTATAAGAGTTTTGTGGATTTATTTTCAACCAGTCACAGAAAACACTTTATACTTGTAGTTCATAGGTACATGAAGCTACATGTGGCTACACAGTAACTACAATTAATGGATTTAATGCATAAACTCAGGTAATCTATTCAAAGATGTGCACATTGCAGTAGCCCAAAACATGCCTATAAAATTTGAGTCAAAACTAATGTTTGTTACAATAATTTTGTTAGTATTTTTGGCCATTTTTGAAGAGATTTTGCTATTTTGATTACTGTCAATACATTTTGGGTTAATTATAGTGGTGTTTAGTAACATCATGTGTTGTTAAAGTTGCCTGACATTTCCCTTAATGATTCTCTTTCTAGCTCTTTATAACTTTACCACACCAAACTCTATCTGCCAGAGCTGACATCTTGCATGACACACAGCAAAAGCAGTGACACTCACAGATCAACCTCCAGGACCTTGTCCTGCTGCCCTGAGGCATGAGATCATCCCACTCTCCTCCTCCTCCTCCCCTGCTCACTAAGCAGTGAAGTTTCCCACAGTGACTGCCTTTATCATTCACTCCTGACTTTGATCCTCCAGCACAGACATGTTCCTACTAAGACTTTATGGCAAAGAGAAGTTACTCTGTACACTGCACACACAACTTTGCATTCTGTTACCTTCCATCTGGACAATGTTAAATTTAGCATTTCTTTACTGATGTGCTTGGCTCTGTAACAGTAATTTACATTTTTGTGTGTGTGTGTAGTAACATTCAGGGAAAAAGACGCAACACAGGTGTACAGCAACCATATTGCAGCATCTTGTGGAATTCAGCTCACAAGCTGCATTCTTTCAGCACCTACTCCTGCAAAAGTTACTTCAGCAATAAGTGATATGAGTCTGGCAGTGGTAACTATCTCTCAAACATGACTTGGACTGAACAGGACAGGAAAGAAAAACAGGAGTTTTAGTTGTTAACTGTGACTTTCAGATCCATTTGTGTCAAAACAGTGTCAAAAAGCGTTTGGAAAGACAAAACACAGTCTTGAGCCCCGAATGCTCACAGAGCATTCACTACTTTAGTAAATACTTCTTTATTAAGGACTACTTTAGTAAATAAAACAACCAACCAACCACACAGAGGCACAGTCTTTGAGCCAAAGACTTTCCTTAGGAAATGTGACATTCAGCCAAGAAAAATGCCTCTCTCTCATCTTCTCTGGTCCTCCCCACAAATTTGTACACCCCTGAAGATCTAACATCACCTCAGAAGCACAACAAAGTACCACATTCACACCTGAACCAGCTGGTTTCAGGTACAGCACCAATGAAAGCAGGATGGCAGGGTTGGCAAGGCAATCAACGGGGCTCATCTGACCAAACTAACCATGTGGGAAGAAAATTCTGCTGCCACATACACTCAGCGCCAGGACATGCTGAGAAGCAGCCTGGTTGAAGAAGGCAGGACTGCTTGCCAGTTTAGTTCCCTGCAAAGAGGCCAGCTCAAAGTCCTGTACTGCCCCAGATGATGATAGAGGGGTTGTGAGGGCAAGCTCAGAACACCTGCAACACAGCCTGTGGTTCAAATAGACACGAAAGGATATGTGTCTGTGTTCCGGACAGGGGTTTATATTCCCCAGATTGATGACTTTAAAAGGAACACACAGTAGAGATGTCCCATTGTGATTTATGCTGCACTCTGCTCTCATGCTGCAGCCCTGGCAGGAGCAGCAGCAGGAGGATCGATGCTGCTGGCTGGGTCTGCCCACAGGGAATGAACCTGCTCTGGAGGCAGCACCACGAGCAGAGACAGATCCTCATCAGAGCCAACGGCTCGGAAACATCACAGGGAGATAACCCACACAGATCCTCAGTGACCTTCACAAATATCTCCACAAAGATGCCCACGATTGAAGAGAAAGTTATATTGGTAACAAGTGTTGAACACCTCAAAGCAAATACTTCAGATTAATAATAGCCATTAAAATATATTTTCTCAGCAAGACGTAGCAATCCCACCAGGAAGAACAACTGGTGTCACCAGATCATAAGCAAACACAGGTGAGGATGCCCAGTCTTTAGCAGCAAAGTAATCCTCTGGCACCCTATTCAAAACCTGAGAATATTCAGAATATTATTGGAAGAATAATTCTGTTTGAAGCTCACTAAATAAATCTCAGATTCTTATGTGAAGTAATTTGATTCTATTTTTATCTATTAAAGAACATTTGGATTAACAGATTGAAAAAGTTCATTCACAGCTTTATGTATAAATATATATATATATGACTGTTACAAACCCTCCCCCCTGATGCCCATATAACTAAAAAAAAAAAATCAAAGCAGAAATTACATTTACACAGTCTTGAAAATATTTTAAAATCATCACTAACATGTGTGATTTCATCTTATTTTACTTATGAGCCCAAAGATGTATCCTGAATGCCATTTCTATAGAAATTGAGTGCCAAATATTACAAAGTTGCCATTTTACTATGTAAAAATATCCTGCCAGCATTCAAGCAAATTAAATTTAAAATTAAACTTCAAGCCTTTGCATGCCACAATAATATTTCAGGCAACAACTTCAAGCAAGGAAAAGCAAAAAACAGACTGTGCGTATACTACAGTTCAAAATAGATTTCTCATGTCAAATGGCACAGTTTTTCCTTTTTTTCCATTAAAGAGTTATTTTAAATCTTCTGCTGAATATATTTACATGCCTAATGAAACTTCTTTGGTGATTCTTCTTGAATTACTATATATGCTTTAACACTGCATACACTAATAGTGTACACATATATACAAATCCACACACAAATGTATGCACTCATGCACACCATATTCATGCAAAGAGAATTAATGGGTTTTTTTGACTGGATGCTACCCCCTGTAAATATGTTAAACGTGAATAGTGCTCATGGTTGGGTTCATTAACTAAAAATGTTGCTGTTGTCTGCACAATTCGTGTTGCTCAAATAAGAAGGCATGACATGTAAAATGCTAATTTACAGATTGAGTTCTTTTCAATTTACCATCAAGGTCTCTCTCCATGAGGAAAATCAGTGGTCGCTCACTATAATTCTCATCAAGTAACTTGAGCTGAGACCTCACTCGGCACCTGAAGATAAGTCTCTGCAGGTAGCCTTCTCCAAGAAAAACAGGGGAAAAAAAATTATAAAAAGGTTTTGAATGAGCCCTAAACACATTTTCTGACATGTTGTCATGGAAAAATAATATCCAAAAGCCACAGTCCACTGTGACTGACAAACCTCATCTTTCAAGGGAAGAGTCATTATACTTAGAGTGGCAGTTGATGTCATTGTAGATAACTCTTCTCACAACTTCAGCTATTTCTTCTTCAGTCTTTTTCCTAAAATCCCCATCTCTAGAACATCTGTAGTCTGAGAGATCTGCTCACATCCATAAGCGTGAGAGTTACTCTGAACACCCAGAACAAAGCTTGGAATGTCACTCTATCAGTTAAGTTCACACCTGATGTCCCCATTATAGGTCGATGCAGCATTTGATAAACAGATACATTTAAGAGATTAACTTCAAACCCCCATTATTTCTCCAAACTAGAACAGCAGTAGTTCCATCATTCTCTAAAACATTCCAGGACTTCAATCTACCACAGCTGTACCAGCTGCCTCTTCTATAAATACCTATGACACCCAACTACTTCAGGGACCATAAATGGCAACTTAACTGCTCAACACCTAAATAATTTATGTCTTTAAAATTTCTGAGCAGGTTCATCAGTGGGTTTGTCTCCCTTTCACAGATGCAGCTCTGTGTTGTATTTAGCTTTCCACAGGATCTCACCACCTCCCTGTCACTTGATGTACAAACTACTTCGGTTTCAAAGATCTCTTCTATACAGGGTGAGTTTTCAGCAGCAACTTAATTCTTTTAAATTCTTTTCTGTCACCTCTGTTAGTTTATCAGAGCAGTCATTAAGGTTGGGCATTCTGAGGCTGGTGGGTATATCTGAGCTAGCTCACTTGGAGCTAATTGTGTTCTATTTGACATTCTCCAAGCACTGACAGTCCTCATTCAAGCCGAGTGTGAAAGTTTTTAAATTAGCTTTCACAGTTTGATTCACAGACAGCAAATGCAAAATGGCACAGGATTAATTTTTCCCCAACAACACAGTGTAACAAAATAGCCCAAAGGCTATTTTACTTCATTTGCTTTAACTATTAGGGAAGATTCACAGCACAGACAATGTTCCAACAGAGACAAAAGCTCCAGAGGACTTTCAAAGCTTAGTATTGCCCCCATTAATTAAAGCACCATACGTCTGTACAGCCTTTCCACTTTGTCACTACATGTTAAAATGAAAGTCTAGACCATTTTAGACAAACCACACTGATTATTGCTTAAAACATGATCAATAAAGTCTTCTCAATTTTATTATAGAACACATTTTTATTACATATTAAAGCATGGCATTTGATTTAAATTAAATTTAAAATAGGCTATATAGAAATCCACATTTTCTTGGGGAAGTACAAATCTTGACTTCACATGTTATCTCAGTGTCTTTTTGTTGGTCTGCCTTCATCTGCCAGGATACAACTTGAATATTGTATCACCTATTGCAAAAGTGCTTTGGTCACTTCCAGCAAACAATGGCAGAGCAGGATGGAACTTTAGCTTTCCTGGCACCTTTCATTTTCCCAGCCACTACCATTAGGCACATACACTGAGTTTATATGGATGAACTTTCTGAACCTGCAAAGTCTCTCAAACAAAACGTCCGAGTACACAAATTTTCCTTCGAGTAAGCACAGAGGTGTGTATGAGCAGCTCCATCAACAAATTGAAAAGTTTATCACATATTGAAGCTTCTACACTCATTTTTTAGAAGCAAAATATTTCTCTGGTTTCAGAGGTAAACTAAAATCTCCACCAATGGTTTGGCTCCTCTTGTCAAAGTACGTATCAAAATATTTCACGTAAGGTCCAAAACTCATAAGCACTCTTCAATTCAAATTAGTTCTAATACTCTAATAACCAATAATTCCAATATAATCTAATAACTGTATCAATAGTGGTAAGTCACATCTCAGATGGAAACTATCTTAAAGTATAAAAAGTATGTACAGTGACATTTGAAAAAATTTTGCCCGCACAGATGGATTCCAGCTCCATACTCCAGATTCCATATTTGATATAGCCTAGGATATGCAGGTCAAATCTGACAAACTGTAAAGTCAAAGGCCCATCTGTAAATGTCAAAATTTAGTCACTGAGGTTGATATAATTTAGGTACTTCTTGACAGGATTTAGAATACTAATCTCAAATATTAACCTAGTTTTAAAAGTTTTACGAGCTTTTTCCATTGTGTGTTAAGAAGCTACATACTTTCGATACAGTGATAAATATTTTGTAAATAAGAAACCTTTTTCACAGTAAATTTGCAAGAAAAGAAAATCAGGAAACGTCTGTTACAATTTTTAAAAAGAATCCACGCTATTTAGTGAAATGTATTTATAGGACATTTTAAGAAAATCTTGGAAATCTTTCTTCAAGTCAATTCTAGTATAATGCAAAGCCACAGACCAGTCAATGAGACCCAACACCAATTCATCCCTGTCAGCAGGCACTCCAGGCAAGAGTGCCCTTGCCTTGAGTGCCCTTCACACACAAGATCACTACAAGATCACACACAAAACCCACAGACTAGTCAGGTTTACTTTTTTTTTCTTTTTTTCATTTTGGAACATTTAAAATGTGATGAGTTTACATTTAGAATCTCCAGTTGCTGCAAAAATCCTCCATGCATAAACCCAGAAAACAGGGATGCAGCTTGTGTGAACAGAACTAAGTTAGACCCCAACTAGCCAGAATAAGGCTGTGAAAAGTGAGCCCTGACAGTGGTGGGCAGGCTTGGACAGGCTCCTTGAAACAGAGCTGGCACAGCTGGCACACAGGCAGTGCTCCTGCTGCCTGGATTAACCTTCATTTGGGTACAGCTACAAAGGCCAGAATTGCAGCTCTCCATGGTAATAGAGAGCAATTTGGATATGTCTTTATAGTTGTTTCATGAAATCTTTTCTGATGATGCTTATGTAATGAAATGAAAGATGAAATTCCACTGACAAACATATCAGAAAATCTAATTTAACACAGACAAAATAAAGAACTGAAAAACATGGTTTTTTAAAAATAAAACCACTTTTCTAAAGCCTTTAGACCATTGGATCTTGTGTGTAACTACAGATAATATAAATCCTTAAGACAATCATGAAGTTTTACCCACCCAAATATAAACCAGCCCCCTGCACATGGAACTTCTCCTTCGATGGCAAGTACAACTCAAATGTTCTCTGAATTAACTTCCAAAGCTTATAAAGCTTTATCAGCTCAGATGGTAAAAACCAACGGGTTATTTGAGAGCTAAACTTGTCAGAAACTGCAAAAGAGATACAATCCAATTGTTATTGAAAGTTATGAATACAGTTTTCTGGTCACTTCATGTCAGGTGCTAACAGACATCAGAATCACTGAACAACACATTCACATGAGACATGGAGTGCTTGTGAATATTTATGCTTAAGAAACTTTGAATTCTATCCAATTGTAAATGCCACAGTGTAACTGATCAGTCCTGATCATGAAAGTCTTCCAGAGTATTCTCGACTCTAAAACAAACTAACACTTTTACCTTCCTGCATTTGGCAGGAATTCATATTACAAGAGAGACATTAGATAAAGCAAAGAGGTCTTGCAGGGCAAAAAACTGCTGAACAAATACTCAAATAAGCAGCAAAATAAAGTCACTGCTTCAATATATTATTTTATATATTGACTAGATGGTCTCTGTATGTGTGTATATGTAAAAGCCTGTATCTACTTAAGACAGTCTTCAACTGGTAATCTGTAATCAAAAAGCAAGTGTCGGTTGAACTAAATGCTACCAAAGAAAGAGTTAACACATAATCATCACTCAGTTTAATGCAGTTTCTGATCTGTAACAGCACGGAACAACAACTTCAAACCAGCTGTGCAGGGCAACAGAATTCTGCCAATTTACACTGGATCCAGGATCTGTCCCATTGTATAGTTCCTTCACTCATTTCATTAAATCATGTTTGCCAGCAACTACAAAGTCCTAATGGGTGCAGAAAGCTATTCTGCACTTGTTGATTGCCAAGGCATCTGTGCAAACCCAGTGAAATGGAAAGAAGTGAAGCAAGGAACCCCACTGTTAGAAATAAACCTAAATCAATACAAATAGAACTTAAGCACTTGCCATATATGGCTGATTTCTTGCAAAGTATAAGACCTATCAGGGCCTGGTTTTAGCCTGAGACTACCTAACAATGTTTAAATTAATTGGTTGATACTTTACTAAACAATACTCTTTACATTTAATTGTCCCAATGCAAAACAATGTCAATATTCAAGTGGCAAATCCTCAAGATGAATTAACATGCTGAGTTTCAGAAAAGTTTCTTTTTCTTTCAAGGCAGCATCAAGCTACTTCTGTTTTCTCACCAAGTTCAGTGCTGTTTTATCTTCATAGCTCTGAGACAATCACAGACCTGGTAGAAAATCTTCAGCTTTGCTTTGCGATACTTTTATTTCCGAGACAACCAGCACCAAGCAATAGTACAAATCCAAGAAGAGAAATTGCCATGAGATGTTACAGTTCCATGAATAGCTGTTAATGCCAGCTGCAGCAGCCAGAATATCAATTTCCTCATTGCAAAAATTTAGGAAAGCATGATACAAAAGTGAAGGCAGCTTTATCATTACCTGCCTGTTATCATTTCAGAAAGCTTTCCCCCCTTACCTTCTTTAAGTATCTACTAACAATTTTTTTCATTGCAGTTCATCTTGAAAATTAATCATCATAAATTTAAAACCATTTTCTTGCAGATCTGTCAGGTCTGTAGTGCTATTTCATTTATTACAAGACCACATGACGCATCAGAGCTCAGTATTTGAACATGACATATTTTCACTTTGTTGTGATACCACATTCGAAAATTGTTCCTATCAATCTTTCACTGGAGCCAAAACTTAACTGTCTTGTTCACTGAAACATTAAATGCCAAGTCACACAGATGAATAAAAGCATTTGCAAGATGCAAACATTTGCAAAAGTTTCCTGTTGAAAGGGTCTATAGAAGAGAATCCACAAAAATGAACGGAATCCACAGTGAGTACTGAAAGCCACTATTTGTAATCATTTCAGCCATCAGATCACACGGAAAGTTAAAAGATTTCATGAACAGGCTGATCTTTAAGTAGGATTTTGGAAGTATTTACAGTTCTGATTTCCAAAAAAATACTACAACTTCTGTGCATTTGCCTGACTCAGCTTATGCATTGCTTAAAATCCCTGATTTTCTGCATCGTTCACCAGTGAGGAGTAAAACCCCAAACAAACAGGCCATATACTTACAGTCCCCATAATGCATCATTTTCCCTCTAAACAGTGGCAGCAAACAGGCACATCCAATACTGTATTACTTTCTTCTCTCATTCATGACGATTTCACACACAGGTTCTTTGACTCTGAAAAAAAAGCATTTCCCAGGTTCTAAGGACAGAGGTACCCCAACCAATCCATCATGCTTTGTGTGCTAATGATAGACTCATGCATAAGAGGCACCAGGAGCAGTCAGAGGCAGCAGGCATGAAAAGGAGTGAATCAACTGTCAAGGGTTGTGATCTGAAGGACCGCAAGGCTGTGATTAGAATTTTCAATCAGGACTTCCACAATTTATCATGCTACAAAGGAAAGGGGGACACACACACATATTTCTTCATCAGCCCTTCCTGCTGTGGGCAAAGTGAGTGTTAGGGCATTAAAAACAGGAAATCTGAACATCTTAGGCTTATAAGTAGGTACTCTTCAGGGAGTGGGAAGTAAAAGATTTTCTGGGACTGCAGGGCTACTACTTTTTGTCTGCATACCCAAAATTGAAATAAGATTATTTGCAGCACAGGCTTTGATATTATGAAAAAGAAACACAGCTCTTCCTTCTCCTCTTACAGGTATACTCAGACACCTGAGCAAGAAGTAGTTCTGGAAACCTCTGACTGTTGCCTTTAGGGATATGAAATGGAATAAAACCCACCAGGAATCCTACATCAGAATTTGCTAATACACCCTGTGAAACTTTAGAAAATAAAAAGGCAGAGGAAATACAGCGTAAATATTCTCATAGCCTGTATGAAATCACCTGCAGCACTTGCCAGGAGGCATACAGTCACATTTTCAAAAGGTAAAAAGGAGCAGCAAGTTTACTGAGTGCACAGGTTCACAGCAACCAAACACATGGTCTAACTGTGGTATTGGTTTGTCTTGGTACTACTACCTCTGCTTAGTAATTCTACATCTCAACAGCCTCAAACAGGATTTGGAGATGGGCTGGTTCTGCAGCTCTGCTATGGTCTCCCTTTTGAAATCACAAGAGTCACAAAACCTCTTCAAATATTTTGCTGCTTCTTCCTCTCCTTCCTCACCTATGAAACACAGCAACTCCATCTCTCTGGACACAAATTTTGCAAGAACTCATTCCCAGAGGGGACTGCTGCCTCAGAGAGGATGACCCCTAGAAAATCAAAAAATGCCAGCCCAGCAATTAGGAACTGGGAGCTGGTGGCTCAAAGGAAATGCCACAGGGTCTGTACCCATGTCACTGCAGAGTCTTTGTCTCAAACTCTAGATTCAAGTGACAGACCAGGCAGATTAGATATTTATTGAAATATATGAATGAGGCATTATTTTAAAAGGCAATTTTCATGTTAAACTATGAGTAATGAACAGTAAAGACAGATCTTATTTACATAATTAATGTTTCAGTTATTGATATTCCTTCAGAGGGTCACTAGCCTTTTTTCTCCAAGTTAATTAATTAATAAAGCAACTGCTTTTATGTAGGTAATTGTAATCACTTTAATACTCAAAGGCATGTAAAATATCTGGCTTTTTTTCTTTAATGTTGCAACTGGAGTGACAAACCGATCATTTGCATAAATATAAACACTGAATGGGTCCATTTAACTCCTGACTAGAAAGAAATCCTTTGAAACTAACAGGAAAGAAATACATTAATTATGGACCAACACAGGAATCTGGGCAAGATCATCTTTTGTCCTTGCATCACAACAATCATGTTTTCCCTAACACAAATCTCAGCTTCAAGACACTAAACTGCTCATGGTGCAAATCTGGTCTCACTTTTAGCTGAAGATTGCTCTGAGGAGACAAAATACTTTAAGAAAGAACAGACTTTATGGACAAACAAACACAAACCAGAGAACTGTTAGCAAGCAGAAAGCTTTAAACATTCAGCATTTCACAGGTAATTCAGAACTTTTTATTTTTTCCATTAAGAAATACACAAACAAATCCAGCAAGAAGCAGTTTGACCCTATAAAAACCTGTTGCAGAAAAACTTATTCTGCATGGTAAATGCTATTCAAGCCAGGTGAGATGGTTACTTTGCTCAGTAGCCAGACCTCACATGCTCCTGCATCGGATCAGGCAAAGCATTGCAAATCTGGAAAGGTCTAGTGGATGCATTTTCTTGAGGAAGACAGGACAGCTGAGAGGTTAGATGGAAGCTTTTCTCCCCTCCCTCATTAGAGACAGTACTGAGTGACCAGGTTCAGTACAACGTGGTGAACACCTTGATCCATGAGTTAATTTAAATTCTGCACAGTCCATCTATGAGCTGTTGGCTCAGAAGCCAATTACTACAGCTTCTTGTCTGTAAATCTCAGTCTTGCTCCACTCACAGTCCACTCAAAACATGACTGCAAAAAACATTTTAGTGGCCTCTTTCATAATTCTGTCCTTGATATGGGAGAACGACACTGGGATTATCATTTTTATCACACACCATGAATAAATTATACTCATCCCTTTTCTGACCCTTCCTATCTACAGCACTACAGGTTGCTGCCAAACAAGCATCTTCAGTGCCACACAGTTCTCCAAAGCCAATTATCTGTTGTTAAAATTTCATCTTGAATATGCTATTTATTGTGTGATCTAATCAACAAGAAAGAAAGAGTTAAAGATGTTGATATCTGAATACTGACACCACTGACTAGCTCATAACCAGAGTCCCATCATTCTGGTACTTCCTGATCAGAAAATTGCTATAAAACATAACTGAGGGGAGTCTCCCCTCTTTTATACAGTGTCTAGGATCACACACAGAAATGAAGGGAAGGAGAGCTCCAATGCACCTCCATTCTAGGGAATGGGATTGCAATACAGAAAATAAATGTTATTATTTGTATTATGCACTCATCTGCACCATATCAGCTGCTAAAACCTTGCAAAACATTCCAGACATCATCAAGAACCATTTCAACCTGTTTTCAGACTGTAAATCTCAAATCTGATCTCCCTCCAAGAGATTATAACAAAACATGAAATAACCTAAATATTGAAAGTCATTTCACAGAAAACTGAAATAGATGCTGTAGGGAAAAACACATTCCAGGCTTGCAAATTCTATCTTGTACGTAATCCTTCTCCAAATTCTTCCAGAGGACTATCTGATCCATCTCTCTGTCTCTGTCTCACAGTATTTTTAACCACTGCAGATCTTTTCAGCCAGTGGCTGGTTGTGTTTTCAACTGGTGGTTGTAGCAAGTGGCATTCAAACCACGCAGGAGTAAGGAATGCAGCCACTAAGTAGATTATGAATAAACCACTCAGGTAGTCTTTTCTGTGTTTCTCAGTAATCACTCACAGCCAAGGAGCACGATAGAGATCTGCTTCTTCAGTGTCTCACTTCTAAAGGATCGATGTGCTGCGAACACAGGCACTACAGGACTTAATAGCAAGTTTTAAGTGCTTCTTACAAGACAAGGGTCTCCTCTTCTTGCAGGCATGGAAGAGCTAAAGAGCTGCTATCACTGGGTATTTGTGCCTTTTTGTCAGAATCATCCTTACTAAACACAGAGAAGCTACAGTGCACAGATCCAAGAGAAGATATAAATGAAATTCTAGATTAACACAGCTCCATTAAATCAACTTAGCAATTTTATCTCCAGGGATAACAATTTGGCTTGCAGTGGTGGGCTAAATAATGCAGTTCAACACATTAAGAACAGATCTGTATTCAGACTGAATGGACTGTTAGCTCAGAAAAAATAGACAGGAGGGAAAAGAAATGCTGAAGCAGCTGTTTCCTGCCCACAGCACATTTTCTCTTCTCCTTTATCTTCCACAACTATCATGTTCATATATCTATCACCATATCTTGCACTTTCCCTATGAAAGAGACAAAACAGGCCTGAAAATCTGTCTTAATGGGTGCCATAAAAAGAAATATCAATTCATTTGGATGTAGCACCTGCAACAGGCATGAAACATCCAGAAATCAGTGTAATCAAGAAGTGGGGCTTCTCCTTTGCCATCCAGTCCCTGCAATAAAATGGGCTGCCTATATCTTTTATCATTTCATATCACAGATACCTTCACTTCCCCGGAGTGCATTTAGCAGCAAACCTGGAAATTTCTCCTCTAACCAAGAGGCAAGTCCCCTTTTCTCTCCCTGTAGTCACAGTTTCAGCCATGCAGTTTTCCATGAGGCAGTAAAAAGTTTCCCTATTGTCAGCACTAAAAGCTTCTCCTAAAGTAGTTCTTTTTCCATGCAGCCACATTTTCATCAAATTTTAGTGCATACATTTTATGAAACTGTTTGAAAACCTCAGGATTTAGGTTAGAGAAAGAACATGAAATGTAGGCTAGGCTAGAGTCGGCTTTCTAGGGAATACCCCACTAAAGCAGTCTCTTGATAGGTAAGGTATCTTCCTTACTATAAAAGCAAAGATTGTTGAGCACAGATTTTCACAGGGCTCTGGAGATTTAAACTCTTAGAAAGACCTAATTTCATTCAAAACTATCTGCTTGCTTCCTCTGGATTTTATATCTGTATGAGTTAAGATGGAATATAGAATTGGGCAAAAGAAGGGATTTTACACCATTAGCAAAAAACTTTAGTTGAATTTTTCTGTCTCTTAACTCTATCATCTAATGCTGTCAGGCTTGCTATAGGATATTTATTGCTTTGACTATCTAAAAATTATTACTTTTTCAGATTAAAAACAACACTTCAAGGGGGATATAAAATTACATGGTTTCTATTGCAAAAGTCGGCAATGAAAACTTTAATGTATCTGTTCCTATTCAGGCATACCTATGAATATTTTTAAAGCAAAGCTATCACATTCCACCAATGTTTTTACTCCTATTTTTGCTCTAGTTGAGTTATATTTTTTACTCCAAAAGGGATCCATTGGCACAGATATTCACACCACCTTCCCTATTACAATTCATTTGGTGCAGTTTAAACATTCTGCAGTATAACGTCCTGGATACAGTTAAAAACTTCGCAGCTGTATACAGTAACTAGACAGACAACAAAGAATTTCTAACACCCTGCCTTTTAATGCTTCATATCACTTCTTTTGTGATAAAAACCCCGTAAGTGAAAGGATTCCAGACTCATCCTTTGTGCTGCCTTTTCAGGACATGCTGAACATCAGAAGCTTCCCACAGACTGTGTGCAGTGTGGGAGACAAGACACATTCTAGTGGGTTTTTTTCCTTTCTCGAGATTTCAGCACATATGTATGACCTCCACAGTTTAACTGATGACTATTCAGCGCATGTTACAAAAAACAGCCATTCTCATTTCCTTTACGCTCCTCCTCAAAGAAATAAATCAGTATCTTGACTGATTGAAACACTTAGCTGCCAGTCATTTTGCTTTGTCCCCTCACTGCCTCACACCAGCCTGTGCGAACTCAAGAGACGCAGAGAAGTGATTAAATTGTAACAAGGAGCCCTGAGAGCAATAACTAAGTGAGCGGTTACAAACAAGTAACACAGTTCTTCATAATTCAGTAAAATGTATTATTTGATTTTGTATGTGGTTTGGAAAGCCAGTCAAACAGTAGTGCTTTTTCACTAATGCAATAACATTACTGCTTAATGGTGGAAAGCACAAGAGAGCAATATATGGCCTACAAATAGGAGCAAAATGTGCAAGCTTAACAATACAAGTTTATCCTCCTTATGAATTACCTAGGCAGTGCTTTTATTAGATGAGATCCATTGTTTCCTGATCTGCAAATTACTTCCTGAATCTATTAACTATAATGGGAGAAATGTATTTTTCAGTCTTGCCCTCTGAAAAAAAACCCACCACAATAAATCAGTCTAAGCAGGTGAGACTAAACTGGCAACAAGGCCAAGGTATTTCAAGTATGCAATCCCTGGCTCCCTATAACACTAAAGGATTTTTTTTTTAGGATGGGAGCATAGAAATGAAAGGATTTAAGTGTAAATTACCCAATGATAGTATAATTCTGGAGTATTACCATGCATGTGAAGGATTATTAAGGATCAGGTAGGATTTTTCTTGTCTTACTTCAGTCACCTCCAGGGAAACAAATTCTGAAATGCTCCATAGGAGATAAAGAACAACTTGAGTATATTAAAAGACTCATGGATATAATTCCATGAACTACAATCTTTCTTTGTAACTCAGTTACCTTTAAGTGCACAAGACTTTTATCATAGTCCTTGTATTTCACGTGTCTTTGAAGGATGACATTTCCACTCACTGACTTAGCATGTGCATGTCTTGAATTCTCTAGTGAAGGCCCATGGACAGTAATATTGTTTTTATTTATATCTTCCTCCAACTGAATTGCAACAACACATCCCAAAACTCACTTTCCTAAGCAAAATACTTCAGACATGTATAGCCATTAAAGACACAATGATTATCCTGAAAATGTAGAGGTGGAGGTACTTTTACAGGTTCCTGAAAACTGAAGTCAACAGTCGATACTGTGGCAGAAGACAGAATCACAGAATGGTTTGGGTTGGAAGGGACCTTAAAGATAATCTCAGTCCAACCCCCTGCCATGGGCAGGGACACCTTCCACTATCCCAGGTTGCTCCAAGCCCCGTCCAACCTGGCCTTGAACACTTCCAGGGATGGGGCAGCTACAACTTCTCCGAGCAATCCAGTGCCTCACCACCCTCACATTTACTATGTTCTTGCTAATGACATACCAGTTGCTAAAAAACACTTGATAAGAAATATCTGAATCACCACAAGGTAGTTTGGCAGCATCAGAACTGCAAAACAATTACAAAAGGCAAAGCACCTGAATCTGCTCAAGAACTACGACTACATGTACTGCATTCCTTCTTCAGAAGCTCTCAATCGCCTCCCAGGTGTAAGAGTTCATCAAGCTGGATCCATTTTCCAAGCTCCTCACATCTCACATTCTCTTCTAAGACTCAAACTCCAGCATAGTTTAAATTCTTCTCTTTCCCATCAACTGGAGTCAACAGGACTCTTGGTATCTTTGACCCTTGTGCTCCACCTCACAGGAGTCATCGGCTGTAACACATGTTCCATTGACTGAAACAACCAGACCCAGAGTACCTTAATGAGTACATAATCCCTACACAATCTGCTCTTCCAACTACCTCTTACATCTTTGATCTCAAGGTCTGATATATCACAAAAATTCTGTGCATTTTATTTATGATGCTGCTATGAACAGTAACACTGCTAAATAATTCCCTTAAAGCTACCTATTTTAATTTTCTCTACTCAAAGCCAGGGCAGGAAGCACCACCTGTGGATAAGGTTGTCTGACACTTCCCATTCCCTTCAATTACTCCCTTCAATTACTTTGCAACTTTGCCAGATTTTTAACTGTTCAGGCTACAATTTTACATGTCAAGGGTGTCTGCTTTGGTGTGATTTTCAGGACATGAGGGAAGAGGAATGAGTTGAATCACTTCCAAGATTTAGATTGTAGGGAAATACCGTGTCTTGACCATGTTAAATAATCATTATGAACGTTTTTTGAAAAGCTTTCTGAGTTTTGAAACCGGGAGTAAGGGTTGGTCTCCATACAATGGATCTGGGGTTTTTTACTAATATTAAACCCCCCTCCCCCTAAAAAGCAAACAAACAAAAAACCAAAACCAAATATCCCCTAACAAACAGACACACAAAAAACCGCCACAATCCAAAAATCCCAAAGCCAAAACTACCTAAAGTAAAAAAATGAGATTTCACACTTCTGCAGGGACGACTCCTTTATACTAAAATCCCTCTACACTATCAACCCTCCTGCAGCCTCCAGAAGGAATTAAAATTTGCATGCACATTCCTATTAACACTGTCCTGGAAAACGGGCTGTTTCTTTAATTACTGCTCTGAACTGAAATTACACAAACCAGTTGAAGTGACAGCAAGAGGTTTGTCTTTCCATCAGGGCACCCAGAAAGCTGCTGACTTTGAATGCATAAAATACAAGTATCAGACTAGAGAAAAAAGGAATAGACTTTGACGTGAAGTCTTGTATCACAAGAAGCAGAAGAGAAGAATTTTGAAGTGCTGTTTAATAATGGAGGACTTGGGAGGTTTAGTCTGGGAGTCAAGAGGTAAAAACTGCTTCAGGGG
Source organism: Manacus vitellinus (assembly GCF_001715985.3). Taxonomy (NCBI): domain Eukaryota; kingdom Metazoa; phylum Chordata; class Aves; order Passeriformes; family Pipridae; genus Manacus; species Manacus vitellinus. Next base: position 7,235,465 of record NW_021939546.1, on the reverse strand, counting down.
AGGGGGAGGATTAGAGCAGATGAGACAATCATCTGTAAGAGAGGAGCTGCATCCAGATAAGGAGCCATGAGGAAAGAAGAGCTAACTCAGGGTACCAGGAACCGGATTAAGAACTCATGTCAAGAACATGCATCTCATTTGCCTCTGTTTAGGGTCACAAAGAACACAGTAGAAGCTGCCGTCACAGCTACTCAATTACACCAAATTGTGTAAGCCTATTCATAGGAAAAAAAACTCAAACTGGACCTGATGATGCACATGGATCTCAACACACTCAGATTTGATGTTCCTTCCCAGAAAAGTTGTAATTTCCTTACTATATTAAAAGTAAGATCATCCTACCATTACTACTATACTTCTTGTTGAATATTGTAAGCTGAATTATTCCAAATACTTAATTTCATTAGATGAATTTTCTAAGAAGACATAAATTAGGGCATATGGTTCATAATATTTTCACTTCCTTTCCCAGTAACCCATTTCACTAGTTTTACACTTCATCAATTTAAGCATTATGGCTAATACGTAACATTTAACTCTGTCACAAGAGGAAAAAAAATCCAAGTGTCTCATTAGGAAGCTATGATGGCCATTTCAGAAAGTGGTGTTACATTTTCTACCTACGTCCATATATGAAGGTATTGACATCAGAAGCACATGCAGAGCTTACAGGCCTACAGGTTTCTATGCAGGTGAAAAGCTTTTTTTACTACTCACTTGGATATAAAGAAAACTGGATCCCCAGGGGACAGAACCCCTGTCTGTAAGATTTACTGCTACACAACAACAGCACAAAGCATTAAAGTAGAGCACGATTAGGTCTGTTTTACCACAGCATAAACCCAAGGGCAGGCAACATTTTATTTATGTTAAGCAGAACACATTCCTACACACAACTGAATCAGTAACAACAATATATGAAGATCACATAATGGCAGGAAGAGCATCTCTGACTAACTCCAGAAAAGTTAACAGCAGTTAACATCAGAAAAGCTGTTTTCTACCCAAACCTCTGCACTGAAACATGACAACCATCTTTCAAACATCAACAGGTGCCAGAAAAACATACAAGAACAGTAAGAAACACATCAAAAGCTTTCACAAAATATAAAAAAGGCTGAAGCCTCAATTACAACACACTGTCTAACTTACAATCATTGCAAAGATATACAAGGAACCGTTTTACAAATCTTTGTGAACATATATGAACTCTGCTTCTTCAAAATAAGCAGGACACATTTCTTCACACACTAAGAATTCTTCTACAGGTTGTATCAGTGCCTTAAAAGCATCAGTGATCAATTAGAATTATCACAGGAGGGGATTCAGTCATGTCAGGTTTTTGAATGACAGCAATCTGTAAGGCTTTGCACTACAAAAAGACTGTTCAAAAACAGAATACATAACATAATTGTCTACACATGCTCCTGAAGAAGTAGGTCAGCATATAACACCTTTGCAAAAAACAACTAAAAGGTATCCTACTCCAGTTTATTAACAGACATCACACTGTTTCACAACTTACTGCTGAATACACAATTATTCAGTGAATAAAAGGGAGGCCATGGTTAATAACACATTGTACCTATAATGGCAGCTGTTTCTTTTCTGTACCCTGACTCTTCCCTGAGCTGTTTTTCACACTGTATTTTTGAAATATTATTGGGTACACTGCAGCACAGCTCCTAAGGCTGTAACAACAAAATGTAATGGACTTCTCTGACTTTAAAAAGGTAACCTTTGGTATGTTAGACTGGAGGTGGGAGGGTCAATAAGACATTTTATTGGTGCCAAAACTCAAGAGTTTCTCTTCCCAAGGAAGGACATTGACCTGTTCCAGCAAGTCCAGAGGAGGCCACCAAGGTAATCAGAGGGATGGAGCACCTCTGCTATGAGGAAAGGCTGAGAGAACTGGGATTGTTCAGTCTGGACAGGAGAAGACTTTAAGGTCACCTAACAGCCCTTCAAGTACCTGAAGGAGCCGACAAGAAAGATGGAGAGAGACTGTTCACAGCCTGGAGTGACAGGACAATGGGGAATGGCTTAAACTGACAGAGGGGAGGGTTGGATTAAAGATGAGGAAGAAATTCTTCACCTGTGAGGATGGTATGGCCCTGACACAGGCTGCCCAGAGAAGTTGTGGCTGTCCCATCCCTTCAAATGTTCAAGGCCAGGTTGGATGGGGCTCTGAGCAACCTGGGCTAGTGGAAGGTGTCCCTGTCTATGGTGGGGGAGTTGGAACTGGATAATCTTTTAAGGTTCCTTCCAACCCAGGCCGTTCTATGATTCTAAGATGTTGTTATGATACCATAAGACCCTGTTAGTGACGCCTACTTTTACAGAAAAGCTTTTATATATCTTCTACAATAAATACATTAAATATTTATATATATTAAGATCTTTCTCATAAGCTTTAAACATTAAAAAACTGGAGAGAACAAACATCCTTGATTCATTCAGGCAAAACTGCTTCACTGCACAACCAGGTTCCTACACCCCCAAGCATCCAGTTCTCCTGTGCCTAGTTCAATACTCCACAGGTAAGTTACACCTTCTCCCCACTGTAGTAGTCACGTACACACTATTTGCTCCTCAGAATGAGTGACCCTAAGTCCTTTATCTGCAAGCTCTGCCCAGAGCCCTGCAGACTTCATACTGCACCACGACAAAGAAGTTTCTCTCTCACACCACTGCACTGAGATGCATTAACCAACTTTACAAGTTACTGCTTTTCCAGCATCTCACCAAAACATTACACCAGCATTTTTCACTTAAGGGAAATTTCTTTTAAAAAAGCACTTTGTGAACTCTACAAGTTGCAAGGCATTTTGGTCTCCCATGTCTACTAGTCAAACTTCTATTACAATAAATAATATATGCAATAGATTAATATTTAGAAGAACTTTACTCTTCTACTTGCATCATCCTTATAAATTATTCTCCTATTAATGAGTTATTTGATCTCAACATATTAGCACAAAAAATACATTGTTCTCTGTACTTCTCTGTAACCTACGTGCTTGCCCTCTGCTAAAAGCTTCTCTTCAAAGTGCTATTATTAATTGTCAAGCATTGGAACTGTTCCTCCAGACATCACCCCCCTTACTTTCAAGACAGGCAGACAAGATTTTCTCCACTTTTTGTACAAGCTAAAGTACATCTGAATACACAATTCATTCTATTCAGCACTGTCCTCTCCCTAATGTACCCAGTATAGCCAACCTCTTACAGGAAGCAATTGCTGGAACAATTAGGACTCTCAGAAGGACTCAGCAAGATTAATACACACTATGGCGTCATGTCTGCATCTTATCCCATGCAGTGATACTGAGATGTTAAAGATCTGTGCCAGCAGGGACCAAAGCCTGTGCAACAACCTTCTGGAACTCTAGGCTGAACTTTTCCACACTTTATTAATGTGAAAACTTGAGAGCTATCACAAACTACTTCTATTCCTGTTGACTATAATTTAGGATTAAGTAGGTCTTTTCTAACACCTGTGACATTCACATCCAAAATGGGAAGGAATCCTCAGAGATTCTGATTTCAGTTTGTTTTGCTTTCTTCTAGTATTGTTTGACTATACAACAGTGACCCTACACAGATCTCCAGAATGGGTTTTTTTTGGAGAAGAAAGCAGATGTACACTCCATGAGCACAATTCCTAGTGGTTTCTTGATGCTTGTTTCTCCTAACAAACCAAGAATGTCTTGGAAAAATCCACTGTTAGTCTTCCTCATGAAAATATACGTGCATATATGGAAATGAGATACCTTCACTATCATTCAATCTAAGAGTACATCTCTTTAAATTAATAAATAAATAAGCACTGTGAAACAGCCAAAAATAAAGTAGCATAGTCCACCAAAATGGGAAAAAGTCTTAGAGCTAGTCCATTAAAGACATTAAATTTGATATTATAGCCCTTTACTCATTGTCTACATTGCAAATTATGTACAAACTTTCAGCCACAAAGAAGAAAATCAACACTGTATTCATCAATTTATTATTGCATTGCTGGATCCACAAAACACATGATGTCTACGTGCACTATTTGCCTTCTCTGTACTGTACTAATTCCCACCTCCATCAAAAAGTTCCATCTAAAAATACTGATTAGCAGAGTCAGCCACCCACAATGTGTATGGGTCACTTGCAATCTAGTTCTTTGAACTAGAGATGATTTTTGCAATAAAGAACAGAGTTAGTTCTCTACACAGGCTTGAGCAATATTTCGAAGCTTGATGCACATGATCTGCTCCCCTGGATTTCTGTTGCCTGGAAAAAGGCAGCTAGAGTTCAGTGACTGAGAACAGGATTCCTCTCACCTAAATTTTAGCTGTCAGGACTGGACATCCTGTGTAAGTTAACAAACACAGCTGCTTCTACAAACACTGATGAGCGACAGAACCATCCCATGGAATTTCCTCCCTCTGCAATCTCTTCACCTTACCCAAAAGTCTAACAGAACAAATTATGCAAGAATGAAAATCACTTGCTGTTCTTCATCAAACCCAAAGTCAGGAGTGCTGAAGTCTCAGACCCATTTTGAGGCTGCAGCAGAGTTATTTTCTAGTGTTCTTTCACATATAGAGGATTTCATGTCCTCTCCAGGAGCACCCCGCACTGAAATCCAGAAACTGAAGCTTGGCACAGTGGGACTCACTCAGTAACAATTCTCACTTTTCTCTGAAGATCTCTATGCACCAAAATCAATTAGCATTTGCTACAAATGTAACATAGCAACAGCGGACAGGCCCTCATTTGATGTAAATCAGGGTAGTGGTTCTGATTTGAAAGAACTTCACCAAATTTCATCATCTGTAACTCTCACACAGTGCTGCTGAATAGTTCCCTCCATCACCAGGGAGGTAAGGATCATAAAATCGAGTGCCAGGAACAGTAAGTGGTCAATTCAATTCGTTATCCTCTTTAGGACTTCACAAACATTTTATTTCTCTTGTTTTCAGAAAGAAGAAAAATAGGTCAGAATATATGAAAACTATCACACAGGGACGGTGGACTGTCCTGAAGCCATAATCTGAGATTTGATTACTTCAGCAACCACAATAAAAACCCATTCATAAAGTAATCTTTATTAAACTCACTGATGGTTTTTTACTGTTTTTAAACTTGAGCTAACTGCCAACATGCTGTGTCAAGTAGCACTTCCTGTTGATTTGTTTTGTATTAATTATAGTGTAATTAAAAAAGGGAGTCTTTATTGCAAACATCTACCAGGTGTTACCAGGGCCATAACATTTTCAAATGGCACTGTCAGTGTCACTGTGGCACAATGAACAAATTTCAAAATGTATGCACATCCACAGGAAAAAAACTCCTAGAATGGAAAAACTTTCATTATGTTAAAAAAGGGGGGGAATCCACCTACTGGCAAGACCCTTGATATTTGTGGTATAACTGCTACAGTTAAGACATGAACGCCTAACAGGTCATCTAATCATCTAATGCCATTAAAAGGTTTGAATTTGCCAATAGCCCTCAAAACTTGAAGAAAACTGACATAAAAGGCAGTAACAATAAAATTAATTGTGTTTTTTGTTACATAAAGGAATGAGAGGGGAAAATCTAAATATAAATAAAATATTCACTGCACTGACTGTTTATTTCCTGAATATCAGCTGGACTACATTAAAGAAGTATTTAAAAAGTATTTTGCTTCTTTCCTAATTACCTTTGTGCTTGGCTTAATCATGGAGCTACTTGGAAATTCCTAAGCCCTGAATCCTCTACTGCATCGATGCACTGGAGTCCAAGTTATTAGTGCAAACCATCATCACTAACCTCAAGATCAAGGAAGCAGAGTCTCCTACTCCACCACAGCCACAAGCAAAATATGATAGGTTAAAAATTGTTGGATTTGTAAAGGTTATACAAGGAAATCAAAAAGAGGGTAAACCAAATTTTTCATGCTAACTACCTGTTAAAAATATCCTAAATACAGAGAAAGCTTTTGTTCCCTCCCATCAACACTGACAGGTTACTGTGAGAGAGAATTAAACAAAAGGTATGGACTCAGTAAGGGGAAAATTCAAGTGACCTATTACATGTTAATCTGGCAAAAAGCACATGCCAATTGAACTGTTATGGCCAGTCTCCAGGCAGAGACTGACAGGTCCTGGAAAGGCTGTCAAATTACTAACACTGCCTGCTCCTGCAGGAGCACTGAGTCCTGCCGGCTTGGATCTCTTCATCCCAGTTTGATCTGAGCAACTACTTGAGGCACCTGAATAAACCCAATGAAGGTTAAACAAGTTGAAGTGCTCATTTTCTTTGCTGTTTTAGCATAGTTTATTGAGTTCGATCTCAAGTAACTAGGAACAGAAATGAAGCATTTTTTAACAGTGTACTGAGAGCACTCACAATTTTTCCCTCAGTTACTTCAAGTACTGAAAAAAAAAAAAAGTATAACCCTTTAGGTTGAAAAACTACCAATATGATGCCTGCTATTCTCTAAGTAACTAATCTCTCAGCAGGGTAGAAGACAGTTATGTAAAAGAAAAATAAGAAATGTATATTGCATCAGTAATTGAAGTTCTTCATTTTCAAATGGGCATAATTAAAGTCTTTGCATTTCCAAATTCGACAAACTGCAAACATCAACAATCTCATTTAAACATTTCAACTGATGGATAAAATTATATTTGGTAGGTACAACTAAGATAGGTGTATGTTCCAGAAGTTACTTTATGCTGTGCATGAGTGATTCAACTTTTAATCAACAACAGTTGGTGTGAATGAAACCAGATGAAAAGATACAATAAAAAAAAATTCTCCCATGACCAGAATACAGTAACACTGCAGAACCCACTGCAACTTTGAAACTTTTTGCACTTGCTGGAAAGTGTGCATTTCAAGTCATTTAGTGCTGTTTAAAAGTTACATCAACTGATAGTCTTAACGTCCATTATTGTTCAGTATACATATTTTTTCCTTTTTTAAAAAATATTTTAATGTTTCATAATCTATTATCTTCAGATATTGGATTTTCTTCCTAGTTATGTATGCTGTGAAGTTTAAAGATAGTCATGAGGGAAAACTGTAGCAATGGGTCACTGCAGGAATTAGGAAAATGTCTGTTGAAGAACTTCCTTTGTTTTCAAATATCATTTACATGGGTTAAGAGCACTATACAGTGCTTTATTCTGTTTTGTCTCATGTTGACCCCACACAGTCCAAGAAAAGTGTAGCATTATCCAATCTGTTCTACAGTTGGAGAAGAAGTAAGACCTTTCTTATTTCGTAGAGACCTAAACCAAGAAGAGTCACCTGGTGCCTGCCAAACCCATTGACTCACTAACCACTAACCCTGTCTAAAGGGGTGTTTATGCTCAGCTGTCCTAAAATGAAAGTGGAGGGGAAAACAATCTCTAACTGGAAAGCCAATAGGTTTTAAACTCTACATTTTAAAAGGGAAGAGCTACACTTTTAAGCAAAAAAAGCAAGTCTTGGCAGAATTAAGCAAAACTTTCCTGAATGACACTGAACAAGTGCGAGAGTTCTGCAGTTGGGATACCTGCTCAGTCCAAGAGCAAAGAACTGTTTTCAGGTAACTGCTGCTATGATCTTGAATTTTTGCAGATCCACAACTTTCCTAAGCTTTCCAAGAATAAACCTGATAAACCTGTGCAGGTTTAGAAAGTTCTTTTCCATACATAGATTAACTGATAAGCATTACAGTGTATCTTGGGGTACACAGACTGATGGGTCCTGCAATTTAAAGAGTAACACCAGAAAAGGGTTTTGCACACCAGGAATTGCTTTAGGAGGCCACAAATGCAGTGCTTCGATGATAATCAGCTCCCAATTAGCTTCAAAACATGCTGACCCAAACAAAAACATTTAGTACCACTTATAATCAGCAACCCTATGAAGATGAAATGCAGCAATCACCCACATCAAACCCCCACCAGTATCCCTGTAACGCTGATGATAAAGGTAGTTATACTGCTGTTTGCTACAAAAAAGCATTTTTGGGAGATTCCGGCTCCATCTTTAGTGATAATGGAAGGACTCTGTATTAGAGGACTCTTGATTACCCTCAGTGCTAAACAAGGATACACTCACATTCAGGTATAAATACTTCTAGCAGCCTTAGTATTCTGTCCTGATTGTCTCCCTCTTCACAAATGTCCTCTAAATGTCATTTTCCAGTAAGTACTCACTAAGTAAAAGCACCTCCTAAAACCATAGGGACGTTGCCTAACATCTAAATCTGAAGTTTTTGCAAGAGAGCAATATGCCTGCTAAAAGAGAACAAAACAGCAAGCACACATGCATGATAGGATTACTTGATTCAATACAATATAAATTAGGTCAGACTCCTCTACGGAGAATTCTGTGTCAAGAACTAGGTGGTCCACTAAATTTCTATTCATTTGCCTTCAGGCTTGGGGAATTGCAAAGACTCTCAAGAAACTGATGTTCCTCTACCCACAGGAGTAATCACTATGTAGGGGTGGGGGGAATCTCTCAAGTTTAACTGCTTGATGATACCTGGAGACCGGAGAAATCTTTATATAATAAAAAGAGCAGCTAATAAATCCTTGCATACATATAAGACATACATACATTTATCCATACACACAGACATACAAAATTCAAGAGAATAAAAATCATCAAGTGCCTTTCTGTACTTAGGTATTACACTGCCCTATTTTTTCATGTTGTATGTATCATAAAATCACGAAACCACAGAATGGCTTGGGCTGGAAGAGACCTGAAAGGTCACCTCATTCCACCTCCCTGCCATGGGCAGAGACACCTTCCATTAGACCAGGTTGCTCCAAGCCCTGTCCAACTTGGCCTTGAACACTTCCAGCGATGGGGCATCCACAGCTTCTCTGGGCAACCTGTGCCAGGGCCTCTCCACCCTCACAGGGAAGAATTTCTTTCCTATATCTAGCCTAAGAAAATATTCTTCTCCTTAAGAATATAAACCATAAGATAAAAAATAAATATAAAAGATAAAATATCCTTAAGAAAAGTAACAATCTATGCATCCTCATTAACCCAACAGTAATGGAATTACTATCTGTAGAAAGTGCAAAGGATTACAGGCTGGAAACTCTGCCTGGAGCCTCTTCCCCAGCAGGCTTTTCCTGCTCAGAAACATTACATTTTTAAAAGCTTGCCCACAGTTATCATCCTTCCTGATTCTATAAGCAAGTAAAGTAAATCTTCACGCCTCCAAGGGCCATAAGTTCATGTCAAGTACTCCACATATCTAAGAAGAGGACTGAGTCAGAGCAAGATGTGACAAGCAGCCCTTCAGCAGTCCTGTTGCTCCACTGTGAATGGATCTGGTTCGGTCATGCAGCTGTCATGAGCTAGGACTTGGAGGGCTGCTTCCCCCACAGCTGGGAACACAACAGCCTTCAGCATCTGCACCTGCACAGACACACAAGGGTCATTCCAGGGTATGAGCTTCACTCTAACTCCTCAAAAAGCAATACACTGGTTAGGAGACAAAAGCTGACAGGTCTCGCTCTGATCTGGTTCTTCAGTATGGCACAGACCTTGAAACAGATCCACCACTGCAAACAGCCTGGAGAGACCCCACCACAACCAGTAAGGATTTGTGCATGTGGTTGAACCACTGAAAATAAACTAAGTTAAGGGCTTTTCATTACATTTGTTTTTACTGCACACTTATAAGCAATAAACACTGCTTGTAACCTGTAACACTTGAAAACGTATTTGATGGCTGTGTAAGATTAGATACACAGACACGGGTACCTTCCCTGGAACTCAGAGTATTGGGTTTACTCACCTTTTCTAAGTTGTGACAATTCTGCTCCCTTTAAACAGAAATGGAAGATTGCTTCATGGATGAAATTCTTAAACCACCACCATGAAATGTAATTTTGCTGCAGCTAGACTGGGCAAAAACTAGTGTTAAGGACAAAATACAGAGCTGCAGGCTCTCTATGTGACAAGTCAAAGTATGAAAATGAAAACGTTTCAATCTGATTAATTACTTGGTTTAGAATATATGCTTTTCATTCTACTGTATCAAAATACTCATAATAAAACAGTGCAGCTGATGAAGTCAAGCACTGCCTTACAAAGGCTGGCAAATTTGCAGAACAGCACTTGAGGTTCAGATTAGTAAAATCCTAATGAATATCTACTCTAATACCCATGTAATTGCAGGGAATGCATTTGCAAGTGATACAATTAAAAAAAAAATTAAAACAGAAAGAAAGAAAGAAGAAAAAGAAAGAAATAAAACACTGGTGCAGTTGAAGTCCAGACTGTGATTTTAGTGTCAGTTTAAGAAACTTAACTGACATACTGGAAGAACGAAGATGCTTCAGTCTCGCACTATAAAGTAACAATGACAACATAATCAATTTCATTATTTCTGTCCCAGACACCAAAATGGTTCCCATTTTTATCCATTTTATCATTTTACTCATTTTATCCAAGGACTGCTTCATCCAAGTGTCCATTTCTTCCTGCTCACTCTATGAGGAGCTCAGCCCAGAACAGGTTCCTGAAAGACTTTCTTGGAACTACATACATAAACACTGCTGCTGCACTACATGTTGCACTTCCTTTTGGGAGCCAGTACCTGACATCTCCACACCTCATCTTCCTGCCCATAAAGACAGGATAGTACAGGACTTATTCTATCTCACAAATCCACCAGGCAGATAAATGCTTTAAAGATAGAACTAGTGCTGTAAGAACAAAGCCACAGAAGAGCTGAAGGCAAGCACTGCAGAAATAATACCAAATAGCACAGGACATATGAGAGACCAAGTAATCATGTACTTTTATTCCTAAGTAATTGGCTGAGCAAACGTATTGTGATCCAACAACTCTGATTAATTCAGCAAGAATGCTTGGGTAGTGTTTATAAAAACCAAGTCATTACCTTGACTAAACATTGACTTGGACAGTTAACTTTAACCATCAAGACCTTGACTAAATATTGACTGGGAAAGTTAATTTGAACTATAAGGTCTAGAAAATCTTGTTCCTCTTTGCTAGTATTTGTTATCACTTTAAAATGTAAACACGACTGTAAAAATAGGTAGCTTGGCTGTCGCTAAATTGAACACAACTATCTTGCAAAAATATGAAATCTGAAATGTTTAAAAGACAATGGGCCTGTTACAGATGAGAGGGAATGGTCAATCTTCCTCTGCTTGAGCAAGGATCTCTCAAAAGTGCTAAAAAAGAGAGTCACAAGGTTCATGGCTTAAATTAATTTCTATACACATATGCAGGGGTCTTACAAAGTATATTTTAAAAACTGTGCCTTGCCCAAAGAATCATGCAGGCTGACCACCAGGACAATGGCTTTATTCTGGTACCTCTACTTTTGAAGCCCTAGTAGCAGCTACTTCAAGTCTACATCCTCCACTATTGGCATCACTTCATCATGTGAGGCCATGGGTCAAAGAACATACACAGGGTCTCTCACTAGCTGAGTTAAAAAAAAAAAAAAAAAGAAAAAGAAGAAAATCAATTTCAATCCTCCTAAGATGAAACCACTGATGTGTGCAGTCACTAAAGTCCCAAAGGTAATCCTACAAGAAAATATGATGGTGTCCTCCATCACTGTGTTGAGATACTGTTGAAGTGCAGCAAAAGCATCTGTGAGGTACAGTCCAAGACCAAAACACTCTAAACCATAAATGTGATTTTCTAGACCAGTGTGAATAGTGCATGTTAAGTGTTTAATGAAAGAAAGTGGTAATGACAAAGGGCCAAGGAATCCTATGTTTCAGGAAGGTGTTATATATGTGGATAAAGAAAGAAACAATGCTGTGAATCCAGCACTAATTCCAGCCACCGTTTCAGTTCAAGAGTTTGAAAGTCCCTTTTAGCTTAGTGTCTTGATTCCTCTTTTAATACATCAGCTGCCTTTAGCACACTGAATGAACAACAGTTTAAAAGCAAATATAAAAGACATAAATCTCAGATGTGAGTGGAAATATCAAACTGGTAAAAACTTGCTCTGCCATTATTTTTGAGTGTAGTAGTAAGGAACAGATTGATACTGGCGTTATGGGGGGTGAGGGTGGAGAATGAAAGAACAATAAACAATACAGTCATCAGTAGTTTAACACAGCGCTGTGTCTTGCAAAGGAAACATACTGTGAAACAGCTTGCGAGATAAGCTTCGTCAACGATAAGTAATTTTTATTCCGTTTGAGTGGCTGAAAACAATAAACATGATTAAATGCTTCAGACGTGCATTCAGAATTTAGACAAATGGCAAACAGTTCCAAGGACTTTGCTTTTAAAACTACTTTGGAGGAAGACCTAAAAATTGACTTAACCGGCTTGAAATGTACAATAAAATAGAAGTTCACAGGGAAATTAAAAACTTCCCATTGGCCTGCAAGCTCCATGACTCTCCAAGCCAGAAACCAGCTTTATTGTCTACTGTTCTTTACTATGATTACTGGTCCCAGTTTCCCACCTCACCACTTCACCATTTATAGAAGCATTTCAAATGTGCCGGTCATGAACACGAGCTCCCATGGTGTGAAATACCCAGGAAAACACCAAAGGAAGAGGCTCTAGGGAGTTCACAGTCTCGTGCTTGTCCTGCCAGCCCTTGTGGGATATGTCACGACTGTCCCGATCCAGCCTGGCAGCAGCTCCCGCACCCACTTCCCACCGCCAGCAGCGCTCTGAACTTTAATTCCCAGGTGGCTGTTCTTGGAGACTCAGTGGCCGTGCACAAACACACAAAAAAAGCATCCCAAAACATTCAGTCGGGGGGATTATTGGGGTTTTTTTCCTAAAGTAAGGGCCATAAACCAGACGGAAATGAACCTTCAAGTGGTCACTCTGCACCCGCTTCCCTGACCGCTGGAAAGGGGGTTGGGGCTGCTCTCCGGGGACCAGCGGGCGGCTCCCGAGGGTGGTCCCCGGCTCGGGAGG